>NC_056743.1:296684193-296889193 GCF_019279795.1 Protopterus annectens
TGTCATGCTTTCTTCTTTTCTTTCCTTTCATACAGGGTTACATTTGTACTGTGTCATTCATTTGAATAATGAAAAATAGTACAGATCAGTATATCTGGAAAAAGAAAAAATAAACTACTGGAATAAATAGTACATTAATTAAATCAGTCAGGGTAAAATACAGAAGCCAAGACTTGTTTAGTTGTACTATCTGCAACATTTATAGAAACTATTAAAGGTCTCAAACACAAAAAGTAAAATATATACCTGATATGCCTAACTAGTGTCACAGTCATTAATAAATACAAAAAGTGTTTGACTGACACACGCAGTTCTCAAACACACATGTTTTTGCAGGGAGAGTCAACTAAAACTATATTAAATATTTGGAGATGAAAACCATGCTGCATAACACTACCTAACGCAAAGAACTGGAAAAATAAGATATTCGAGTTATACACTTGACAAAATGATTTGTTATTGCTTCAGCAAAGAAGTCAACAGACTGTCCTATTCTAATAATTCTATGGGGTAACATCAGCCCATCAAATGAAAAGCGATAATGCTGGTAACTAAGTGAGTCTGATAATTTTTGCCACAGATGACAATTGTATGAAGTTTGTGAAGTTTCTAAAGTTTCTAGTAATTGAATAAATACCATCAGCTTACAAAGACTATCTGAACTAAATGAATAATAAGGGTCGAGATATTTTGACCAAAAAAAAATAAAAATGCCTATCCACCTTTATAATTATTGGTAATAACATAATTAATGTAAAACTACAGGGGCCTAAATTTAAGACTTGGTAATTATAGTTATTAAAACTCTACATATTGTGACATTAAAACCATATATTAGCAAGAATCATAAGTTGTGAACATTGGTTTAATTATGACCAAAATATCTTCCGTGCAATTTCTGGGATGTAAAGACTTGCCATCCATAATGGAATTATTTTACTTTATGAGTTCTGGAATAACCACTCACCTACTTTAATAGAAACAGAAACATCTAATTTTCTATGATTCTGGTGAGGGGCCTGTAATACGCGGGAGAAAAATTCTTATTGCCCTTCAGAATCATCCCTTTCCCTGAATGGAATCAACTTCTCTTGTTATCCCTCAGAGGAATTCTAACTTCCCTCCCATATTTAACAATCACCTCATTGTTTCTGTGTTGACAGACAGTACATGCCCCTCTCTTAAACACTTGTAAAATGCTTACCTCACCATGTCTCTCCAACAGCCATATAGATGACACATTAATAAATATCTTGTTCAGCCTGAGTACTATGCACTTTATTATTCTGTAGGCCAGCTTGTGGGAGGACAGCCTCTCTCTTTTTTTATATTGCATTTTCTCTCATAACAAATCTATAGATTTAACCTTGCTGTCTCACCTAGATGGCATCTTTGATATGCCACATGTTCCATCACTTCCCACAGATGCACACAAACATACACATGTATATGGTAGCACACATTTGATTCTACAATTAAATCCATTTTCATCAAGTGAAAATACACTGTTTAACTTACAAGATCCTTGGACTTCCTTGCTAATAGAGTAATGGAAAATAGTTTTAAACAAACATAGACACACACACACACACACACACACACACACACACACACACACACACACACACACACACACAAATACATAATTGATCTACTGTACAATACATTCTCATTAAAAATGTTCTAAAAACACCATAGATTTCATGAGTAATATTATCACAGAAATGTGATTAGTTCAGGAGATGATTTAGAACTCCCCATATCAATGAAATGTCACTTTTCAATAACTTCTTAAATAGAATAAATGCGATGACGTGACCTTAAAATGATGATGTTCCTTTGTATACCACAATAATATAAATACATATGATTGGTAATAGCAGTATCTTATCATACTGGTGTGAATTCTTTCACTATTTTCACTGCAAAAAGTTAGTTTATGGCAAATCAGAAATCTTCAGCTTTCCTCAAAATCCCAGCATTAGGAATTCAGTAGCATGATTAAGTAAATGAAAGCAAATTAAAAAATATGGAACTTTACATTAATGGGGTATTGAACATGGGAAAAATAAACTGCAAATAAACGTCCTACTAAACAAAATTGACTGTTGCTAGACAAGTAGAATAGCAAAAAACAGCCTAAGAATCTATTGAATTCCTGAAAAACAAAGAAAGAAAGAAACAATCCTTACTCATTAACTGTGTTCCTGCAGTACTACAACTTCCTACAGCTCTGACTCTTTCACTTGTAATGAATAGACAGGTTACCAGCAAATCCCATGTCAAGATCTGTATTTGTAATATATGTGTTAAATGCTGGCAAAATGGTTGTTACCCCTAATTGCCTGGAGTCATCCTCTCGATGCCTTTACATTAGATATAACTAAGTGTGATAAGGATCTCTCTGCTGAACTTATGAGTAAAAAGAAGAAAAAGAGCCCTGGTTACTGTCTCCAAATGAGATTCTTAAAGTGACAAAAAATGTAAATCTTCACTTCTGTATGCAGCAAAAGTAAAGACCAAACTAAGTTAAAGACTTAAAAAATGTTGTATCTGTCTGTCTGTCTGTCTGTCTATCTATCTATCTATCTATCTATCTATCTATCTATCTATCATCTATCTCTCCTGCAACAATGCCTCTGTAAATCAAAGACAATGGAATAGCTCTAGACAGTTTAACCAAGACAAGCAGATGAAGAAAAAATATGTAAAGGACAAACAGATGAAGGTCAAACAGTATCAATGGGAAATAAATAAAAGAATTTACTTGTTGCTAACCCTCTCCGAATCACTTAAGACACAATGACACTCAAAAATTAAACCATGGTGTTTAGAAATCTTTATTTTCATTTCTGAGCAGTAGACAGCTGAATAGTTACCTGATTTGTCTTTTATTGTCTTGCTATTAATTAAAAAAAGTTTACTGCAGTTTTGGTAAGTGAGATTACGCATGTTAACTCTCAAGTAATGTATTTGCCTTGATAATGCCATTGTTATCCTGTAACTTTGTAAAGTATCACAGTATTTGGTAGAGAACGTGCAAAACTAGATTAAAACAGAAAAGATTTTTTGCATGACACAGATGTTACACTTATTCTATTTATTAAAACATTATGAAATATGCATCTTTACTAGGATACCCGCGGTGGTGGTGCTGCGGTAGCATTGTCGCCTCACAGTATGACTCTGTCCAGTTCGATTCTCAGTTAGAGTGTCTTCTGCGTGGAGACATGTGTGAATGGGCATGCCTTCGTTGAAGGTTGTGTGTCAGGGCTGGTAACTTGGCACGTAAAAATCAACGACCAATCATTAGCGGACCAGAGTTCCGCTGTGGCGACCCCTAACCGGGAAAAGCCGAAAGACACAAACAAACTAGGAAACACCTGTATTTTGCCTACAAAAAAAAAAAAAAAAAAAATTGCACTTTATTCATCTGTTTTTACTGTATTTTTGTTTCCTCCTACTTTATTTTGCTTTTGCCTCTTCTTAAAAGTACTCAATTTTATTTATTCTGCTGCATCTAGTACTGCTTGTACTATTATTCTAAGTCTTTTGGTTTAAGCACTTGGCTTCATACCAGTTGTTTTACATTAAGAAGGTTTGTGGTCTGCACTGTTGTGGCAGGACAGGTAGCGTACATCCTTCTAAGCTGGGAATTGCTGACCGAAGGCTCAGTGTCTGCTATTCTAAAAGTGTATTAGTTCTGGTTTAAGCATTTGGGCTTTAGGCCAGTTATTCTACATTAAGGTTTGTGGTCTGCACTCTTCTGGGAAGAGAGACTGGGTTCTCCCTTTCTGAGCTGGGAAATTCTGGTCACAGGCTTATTGTGCCTGCTTATTTGAACTGTTCCTTTCTGAAATGGGTGTGCCTTGTTGCTGTAGCATAGACCAGATTCAGGCCTGCTGAATCTAGCTTTGTTCGTATAACTTGAGCACTGATCCAGGCCATCTTTGTTTGGAGAAGGTTCCCCTGCACCCTAGTAGCGGGAGTGTGCAGTTAGAACTCGTCTGATTGAATTCTGCTGTAACAGGGCTTAGCTTTGAACTTTTTTCTGGTTAATTGGGTAACTTGTTTAAATCAGTTTGTTCATTTTCTATTGTTTTATATATATAAAAAAATTGCACTTTATTCATCTCCTTTTACCGTATTTGTGTTTCTTCCTACTTTATTATTAGGGGCATTGACTACAACTCTGATCTGAAATATATAACAATAAGTATCCTTTTCTTTGCATTTAAAGTGTTTTTTTATCGTATCTGCTTTATTTTCCGAAAAAAAACAAACAAAATATATACTAGTTTCCCACCTTTCTAAGCTAGTATAGTCCAGTTATAAAGTTAGTGCTGAATTCAGGGCTGTGTTACAAGTCTGTGCCCATAATACCGTACTTGGATAGAAGGAAGTTTCTCTGTTCACCTGTGAGAGAGGGGAGTTTTGAGCCACCTATCTGTCCCTGGAGGACTGGTATCAGCCCAGACATTAGTAGTTTACTGGCCATTTTGGGCTAATTTCTATCTCTTTCATTTCCCTGCTATAAAAACCACATTTGCCCAATTTTGCACACCGGGCAGCGCCAGTTAGCTAGGGTATAACTATTCCCGGCTCCACAAAGTCTCCTCTTCAATTTTTCCCCTGGAACTAGACAAACTTTCAACTTAAGCACTCAAACCATTCATTTCTCAGCCCGGCACTTGCTCAAAACTCATAGCAAGCACTTATAAACCCAAGCACTAGACCCCCCACCCTATACTGTACAGAAGGACAAGGCTCTCTATTCGACCTTACCAGCCAGTCAGTAAAATACTTCACTGTACCTATCCAGGCATGTCCAAAGGGCAGTTTCAGGTGTACTTTCCAGACCAACTGGTGAATCTGGGCATTTTGAGGCAATGTTACAACTGCCTCATGTACACAGACAACCCTCTCCTCCTACCAACAAACACTAATACATGTGAGAGATGCAATTATACAGCCAAAACTGTAGGCTAAGCTCTCTAAACCGGAGAGTGCATCAGACAGTCAAAAGGAGAAGGGAAATACTTGCATCACAACACCAGTCGCACATAGACCCATTAAATCAGCACCGGCAAAAAACACACATAAATACACAAAAACATACAAAAGGCTCTAAATAAAAATCTACAAAAGCAACAGAGCCCTCCAAAGCAAACATCCAAGCAACCTCCACCCCCAACACAAACCATGAAACACATACTTCACAAAACCAGTGTGCCACGCAATCACAGCCCTTAAGGCAAAATAACATATCCAAAACACTAGTAATAGGTGACTCTATAGTCAGGCACACTGACGTCCCACTCACTAGGCTGAACAAGGCAAAGGTTACTGTTAGCTGTCTGTCGGATGCCAAAATCTGCCACATAACACAAGCACATAGGTCACTCCAGAACAAGTACAAATACGACTCTGTCATTGTCCATATTGGTGTGAATGACCTGAGCTGCACCTCCCTGGACTACATGAAAAGAGACATGGAAGAGCTCTCTGATCACATAGCCCAGGCCAGTATGACCCTGACCCTGAGTAGCATCCTTCCCTCAGCAAGAATGATACCATGGTATAAAGAAAAAATTATCAATTTCAGCAATTGGTTAAGTTTCTGATGTCATTCAAAGAGGATCCTGGGTCTGCCCACCTGGGATGACATGCTCAACAAGCCACGCTGCTTCACTTGAGATGGCTTGCACCTGTCACCCTTAGGCTTTCAAATACTGGCCAAGGCTCTTGCCACCCCCATAGTGCCTTTTTTAGGTAGGGCTCAAAGCACAAACCCACCACCGTAAATAGCACAAGTAACAAAAAACTGAGGGTAATGCTACTCAGTGCCAGAAGTCTAAACCTCAAAATGCACGCACTCGAGGCACTCCTCAGTATGGAGAAAATCGATATATGTGCAGTAACAGAAACCTGGTTTAAGGCTCCAGAGAGCACCCCAGTACTACCAGACTACAACTCATACCATATATTTCGGCCACAGAACCTGGACTGAAATACAAAAGGTGGGGGCATATCCATATTCATCAAGGATACCCACACCTCCAGGTTAGTGGCACAGCACGATGCTTCAGAGATCATCCACGTGCAACTAACAACGGGCAAAACTGCAATTCAAATTGTAGCTTGCTACAGATCGCCCACCATGTCCCAGGACCCCCATTCTTCATTTCTGGAAACACTGGGAAACATAAAAGTCCTACCAAACACCCTAATATTGGGTGATTTCAATTATCCAAACACTAACTGGGAGAACTACTCAAGTACAAAAAAAAAAAAAAAAAAAAAAAAATGTATCTGCTTTTATTGTACTTGTGTTTCTACCTACTTCATTTTACTTTTGCATCATCTTAAAAATACTCAGTTGTATTTATTACTGCTTGGTGTAACTCATTCTAAGCCTTTTGGTTTAAACACTTGGGCTTTGGACCAGTTGTGTTGCACTGAGAGGGTTTGTGGTCTGCACTGTTGTGGCAGAACAGGTAGCTTACATCCTTCTAGGTTGGGAACTGCTGATTGAGGGCTCAGTGTCTGTTATTCTAAAAGTGTATTAATTCTGGTTTAAGCACTTGGGCTTTCAGGCCAGTTATTTTACATTAAGAGGGTTCGTGGTCTGCACTCTTGTGGGAGGAGAGGCTGGACTCTGCCCTTCTGAGCTGGGAATTTCTGGTTAAAGGCTTATAGTGCATGCATATCTGAACTGCTTCTTACCGAAGTTGGTGCGCCTTGTTTGCTGTGGCATAGACTGGATTCGGGCCTGCTGGATCTAGCTTTGTTTGTGTAACTTCAGCACTAATCCAGACATTCTCTAAAGTATTCAATTGTATTTATTACTGCTTGGTTGTAACTTGATTAAAGTGTAGCTATCATTCTAAGTCTTTTGGATTAAGCACTTGGGCTTCAGACCAGTTGTTTTACATTAGGAAGGTTTGTGGCAAGCACTGTGGTGGCAGGACAGGTAGCTTTCATCCTTCTAAGTTGGGAACTGCTGATTGAGAGCCCAGTGTCCAAGGGTATTAGTTCTGGTTTAGGCACTTGGGCTTCAGGCCAGTTATTTTACATTAAGAAGGTTCGTGGTCTGCACTCTTGTGGGAGAAGAGGCTGGACTCTGCCCTTCTGAGCTGGGAATTTCTGGTTAAAGGTTTATAGTGCCTGAATATTTGAACTGTATCTTACTGAAATTGGTACACCTTGTTTGCTCTAGCATAGACTAGATCCAGGCCTGCTGAATCTAGCTTTGTTTATATGCTTGTTGTTTGCTTGTTATTTCCTGGAAGCTAATTCCACCTAATACGGCTTCTCAGCTTCTGTGGATCACTAGTGATATCTGCATTGCTTACTGTACTAGTTCCTTGTTTCACTTGAAAGAAAGTTACTGTTTGTCGTGTTTGCATTTAGTTACTTGTAACACATTGCACTCAAGTTACCTGGCACTTGCTCACTAAAGCAATTATATAAGTCAGCACTAAAAATTAAAAGCACTACACCCTCACTCCCCACTGGCCCTTGTTTTCAATTATTAAGGAATTCCCAATATTATTCTAGCATGTCCAAAGGTCAGTTGTCAATATCCTCTCCGGTCCAGCTGGTGAATCTGGGAATCTTGAGGCAATGTTATAACTGCCTCATGTACACAGACAATCCTCTCCTCCTCCCACATAACACAAATACTTGCGAGAGATGCAGCTATTTAGCCAAACTGAAGGCTGAGCTCTCTCAACTCAGGACTGGCAAGACGAGACAGGAGGAGAAGGCAACTACACACACCACAAAACCAGCCTCACATAATGCTACCACACCACTGAATCAAACACATAAACACACAAAGACATACTCGGAGGCTCTGAGTAAAAATTTACCTAAACAGCAGAGGCCTCCAAAGCAGACACCCAAACAACTGCTACCTCAAGACACCCCACAAGCAACACTTAAACCACAAAAGCAGTGTGCAAAGCAGTCACAGCCCTTAAGGCCAAATACAACACCAAACATACTTGTCATAGGTGACTCCATAGTCAAACACACTGACGTCCCACTCACCAGGCTGAACAAGGAGAGGGTCACAGTAAGCTGCCTATCGGGCGCTAGAATCCGCCACATAACACAAGCACTCTGGTCACTCCATGGCAAGTACAAATATGACACAGTCATTGTCCATGCTGGTGTGAACGACCTGAGATGTACCTCCCTGGACTACATGAAAAGAGACATAGAGGAGCTCTCTGATTATGTAGCCCAGGCAGGTATGACCCTGACCCTGAGCAGTATCCTTCCTTCACCAAGAATGATGCCACAATATAGAGACAAGATGATCAGCTTTAACAATTGGCTTAATGTCTGGTGTCATTCAAAGGGGATCCAGTGTCTGTCTGCCTGGGATGACATGCTTGACAAGCCACACTGCTTCGCAAGGGACGGCTTGCACCTGTCACCCCTGGGATTCCGGATATTGGCTAAGGCTCTTGCCACCCCCATAGTGCCTTTTTTAGGCAAGGCTCAAATTCTAAACCTACCACCCTAGAAAACAAAAAAGGGAAGAAAATGAGGGTAATGCTGCTCAATGCCAAAAGTCTAAATCTCAAAATGCACGCACTCGAGGCCCTTCTCAGTATGGAGAACATCGATGTCTGTGCTGTAACTGAAACCTGGTTCAAGGCTCCTGAGAGCACCCCGGCACTATTAGGTTTTACCTCATATCATGCGTTCCGGCCGCAAAACCCGGACCACACCACAAAAGGAGGGGGTGTATCCATATTCATAAAGGATACCCACACCTCCAGGTTGGTGGCAACGCACAAAGCTTTGGAAACCATCCAGGTGCAACTAACCATAGGCAAAACTGCTCTACAAATTGTAGCATGCTACAGGCCACCCTCTCAAACTCAGGAACCCCACACAGCCTTACTGAAGACACTGGAGGGTATAAATGTATCTCCAAACACCATCATATTGGGTGACTTCAACTTTCCGAATATAGACTGGGAACATTACTCAAGCCCTAACTTTCTAGCCCAACGGTTCCTGGAGTTCATAAACTCAAATGCCATGGAACAGCTAGTCACTGTTCCCACAAGAGGAGAAAATATACTAGATCTCATTATCACAAACATGGGGACAAAATGCTCCACACCGGAAGTATATCCCTCATTGGTGAGATCTGATCATAAACTAATCTCACTGGAAATCCACATCCCACACCCACCGCAAACAAAAAAGACCACAGTGAAGAACTTCTCTAAAGCAAACTTCACACTACTCAAGACTGGTGTGGTATCCTTCAAGGCCCCTGAGCCAGTGGAAACCACAACCCAAGCTGCGGAAGCCCTTGCAAATGCCTTCTATGAACACCTCCAGGACTGCATGGATCAGGCAATCCCAAATAAAACCAAGACTCTTTCCACAAAGGGCAAACGTCCAGTTTGGTGGACCCCAGCCATTAACAAACTTTACAATAAGAGGAGAAAGCTATTACATGATAGAACAAAATCCATAAAAGGGAAGTCACCCCTGATCATTATTAGTAAAAAAAATACGAGCACTCATAAAATCAACTAAGGCCAATTTTGAGAGAAAATTTGCCATGGATTCAAAGGACAATCATAAGGCCTTTTTCAGCTATGTTAGGAACCTGGATGGAAACTCCCAGATATGCTCAGAATTAGTCCAAAATGATACAAAATCACTGAACCCACAGACATTGCCAACATACTGGCAGACAGGTTCAGTGCAAACTTCACCCCCCCCTCCCCCCCTAAAGGAGAGATAACTATCCCAGCAGAGTGTAGCCTCCCAGACATCTCAAATGCGCAGGTGAAAGCTGCTCTCTCTAAAGCTAAAAACACAGCATCAATGGGACCGGATGGTGTCCCCGGCTGTGTGCTACACGAGCTAAATGAGGAATTAAACCCACACATAAGGCAGCTGTTTAATCTCAGCCTTACCATAGGATACGTGCCCAAGGAGTGGCTTACGGCAACTGTGGTCCCACTCCACAAAGGCGGTGCCTCTACGGACCCTGGTAATTACCGCCCCATAAGCTTAACAAGTCTAGTCTGCAGAGCTATGGAGGGGATCATAATGAAGCTCATAAACAAAGATATAGGGGACTTGCCGACATTGGACCCGACACAGTTTGGCTTCGTCAAGGGCAGATCATGCCTTTTGAACTTGGTCGACTTCTTCAAAACAGTCACCAAGGCCATTGATGAGGGAAAGGCAGTCCATACAGCCTACCTTGACCTTGCAAAGGCCTTCGACACAATACCCCACTTGGGTATTGTAGAAAAACTTACCAGCTTAAATGTAAACCCATATGTCACAAGATGGGTTGCAAACTGGCTTAAGGACAGAACCCACAGGGTTAGAGTTGCTGGCGCTATGTCAGAGTCAAAGCCGGTCACAAGTGGTGTCCCACAGGGCTCGGTCCTTGGCCCCCTATTGTTCGGCATCTACTTCTCAGAAGTACAGGCCAACATGGGAGGACTTTGGCTGACAAAGTTTGCAGACGACTGCAAACTGGGCGCCATAGTGGAAAGTGCATCGGACATGGATATCCTTCAGAAGGGACTCATGGAAACAGATAGCTGGTGCCAGAGCCATGGCCTGAAGTTAAACGCCAAAAAATGTATAGTCATACCCTTCGGGAAAAACAAGGTAACCCCAAGCTACCATATAGGTGGCAATCCACTAAACACAGAAGAGGTTATCAGGGACCTGGGGACCCAGGTTGACAGTGGCCTTTCTTTTGACACTCACGTTGCTAAAGTGGTTAGAAAGACCTTCTACATTGCCCAGCTGATCATGAAGGGATTCACATCCAGATCTAGTGAGGTCATTGTTCCCCTGTACTCTTCACTTATCAGACCAATGATCGAGTACAATGCCCCATTCGGGATGTATCTCACCCGACATCTGCAGCAATTGGAGAGACCCCAAAAGTTCCTCACCAAAAGGATAAAGGGACTCCAAAATCTGTCATATGCTGCCAGATTGAAGAAACTCCAGCTCTATTCAGTTGCATACCGTCTGCTCAGAGGTGACATGTGCCTGACATACAAGGCCATGTCCAACCTGGAATTAATGGACATGCTCCACCTCAAAAAATCCAAATCCACCAAAACCACTAGAGCAAGCGACTTAAACCTTAGCACGGATATAAATAGGACATGCTGGAGGGATAGATTTATCACTCAGAGACTCCCTATGCTATGGAATAAAATCCCGGTCCATGTGAGGCAGAGCACCTCGCTGGCTCTGTTCAAGAGAAATCTTGACCTGTGGATGGGAGATCGTAGGTTTATCCCAGGAATCATCTCTGTGTCACTGCTGGACAGAGGCACAACAAACTAATGGGCACAGTATTTTTTCATATAAGGGGTGACGTAAGCCACAAAAATTTGGGCTAGGCTTATAAATGCCTTAGGGCAGATAGCCTAGTATAAACCTATGAACCTATGAACTAACTCCCTTGCCCAACATATCCTAGAATTTATAAACTCAAACGCCCTGGATCAACTGGTCAACACTCCCACCGAAGGTGACAACATATTGGACCTGGTCATCACCAACATGGGCAACCAGTGTTCCACACTGGAGGTCAACCCCTCGCTGGTTATATCTGACCATAAACAAATCACTCTGGATATCCACGTTCCACCCCCACCCCCGGTCAAGTAAACCACCGTAAAAAACTTTTCAAAAGCAAACTTCACGTTACATGCATTTAAAGATTTAATAATTCTATATTACACTTATTGCATTTTTGTTAATAACAAAATGGTTTGTCTTGTTTCACATTTGGAATTAAATTCGGTTTTGGATATTATTATCCTTTTAAATATAACATAAAATACACAAAATAAATATAAAATGAATTTATTTTATTTAAAATTATATTTAGATAGTTAATAACTTTAGAATGAATTATATTTTATAATAATATAGGAAAACTAAGTTTTGAAAGTGTTTGGTTGTGATGAAATTTTTATATGAATACTTTTGATGGATGCTATTTTTAAAAGTCAAATTTTGTGTGGTTGCTGCATTGTTGACTTAATTGGATAAATTAATTAATTATCCAATTAATTGTGGGTTTGGCTTAAGCATTTTGTATTATATAAAAATGTAAAGTGCTTTATTTTACTTTGTCTGAAGAAGTGCAGGCAGTGTCCTGCATGAAAGCGCTAACCAAGTAAAAGTTTTGGATTCATCTGACTGGCGTTATTTGTTTAGCCTCCGTTTTATTTCTTTTTCTGAGTTTGTGATTTTTAACCTTGTTTATGCCTTAGGGCAGATAGCCTAGTATAAACCTATGAACCTATGAACTAACTCCCTTGCCCAACATATCCTAGAATTTATAAACTCAAACGCCCTGGATCAACTGGTCAACACTCCCACCGAAGGTGACAACATATTGGACCTGGTCATCACCAACATGGGCAACCAGTGTTCCACACTGGAGGTCAACCCCTCGCTGGTTATATCTGACCATAAACAAATCACTCTGGATATCCACGTTCCACCCCCACCCCCGGTCAAGTAAACCATCATAAAAAAACTTTTCAAAAGCAAACTTCACGTTACTTAAGACCGAGGTGGAAAGTTTCAAAGCTCCCATGCTAAAGGATAACACTGTCCAAGCTGCAACATCCTTTACTAATGCATTCTCTGGGCACCTACAAGAATGCATAGATCATGCTATCCCAAGCAAAACCAAGACTCACTCCTCCAAGAAAAGGAAACCAGTCTGGTGGACCAATGCCATGAACAAGCTATATAACAGAAGGAGGAAACTAGTACAAAAAAGAGTAAAATCCCAAGAAGGGAAGACATTCCTGATCAGTATCAGCAAGAAATTTTGATTCCTCATAAAATCATCCAAGGGTAGCTTCGAAAGAAAAATTGCCTAGGACTCCAAAGATAACCACAAGGCATTCTTTAGCTATGTCAAGAATCTACGTGGCAATGCTCAGATCTGCTCAGCAGAATGGCACAAAATACACTGAACCAACCAATATCGCCAACATCCTGCCAGACAGGTTCAGTGCAAACCTCACCCCCCTCTCACCCCCAAAAGGTCCCATAACCATATCAGAAAAATGTAGAGCCCTTGAAATCACAGACACTAATGTTAAAACAGCACTCTCCAAAGCCAAAAACACAGCATCAATGGGACCGGACAGTGTCCCAGGCTGCATCCTACATGAGTTCAAAGACGAACTAACCCCTCACCTAAACACACTGTTCAAATTCAGCCTCTCCACAGGTTACGTACCCACAGAGTGGCGCACAGCAATGGTTATTCTGCTCCACAAAGGTGGAGCCACAACAGACCCCAGGAACTATCACTCTATAAGCCTGACTAGCTTGGTCTGCAAGGCTATGGAGCACATCATCATGGAACTCATTAACAGAGACATTGGGAACCTCCAAACATTGGACCCTGCCCAGTTCGGCTTTGTCAAGGGCAGATCATGCCTCCTAAACCTGGTAGACTTCTTTGAGACAGTTACCAAGGCTGTAGACAAGGGAAAGGTGGTACACACACAGCCTACCTAGACCTCGCAAAGGCCTTCAACATCATTCCCCATTCTGGTATTATAGACAAGCTCACCAGCCTGAACATAAACCCCTATGTCACAAGATAGGTTGCCAACTGGCTCATGGACAGAACCCACATGGTGAGAGTTGTGGAAGCTAGGTCCGACTCTAAACTGGTTACAAGTGGCATTCCCCAGGACTCAGTCCTAGGACCCCTCCTTTTTGGCATATACTTCTCAGAGGTACAGGCAAGCACAGGAGGACTATGGCTGACCAAGTTTGCAGACGACTGCAAACTAGGGGCTATAATTGACTCTCCTGCTGACACAGACATCCTCCAAAAGGGTCTCACTGAGACGGATACCTGGTGTCAAAATCATGGCCTCAAGCTAAATGCCAAAAAGTGCATAGTCATCCCCTTTGGAAAAAACAAAGTACCCACAAACTACCACATAGGTGGTAGTCCCCTTAATACGGAAGACGTAATAAGGGATCTGGGGACCCAAGTAGATAGTAATCTGTCCTTTGATAATCACATTGCCAAAGTGGTTAGAAAATCCTTCTATGTGACCCACCTAATCACAAAAGGGTTCGCATCCAGATCAAAAGAGGTCATTGTGCCCCTCTACTCATCACTCCCATCATAGAGTACAATGCCCCATTTGGGATGTACCTTACAAGGCACTTGCAGCTGCTGGAAAGATCACAGAAGTGCCTCATCAAGAGGATCACTGGCCTCAAACAGATGCCCTGTGCAGCTCGACTGAAGAAACTCCAGCTGTACTTGGTTGCATACCGCCTACTCAGAGGTGATCTCTGCCTGACATACAAGGCCATGTCAAACCCAGAACTGATGGACATGCTCCACCTAAAGAAAACCATATCCCCTTGAGCCACATGTTCTAGGTATCTAAATCTAATCACCCAAAAAGACACAGGCATCATACCCTGAAAAATAATAGAAATGTCATATATAATCAAATACCAGAAACACGGACATTTCAATTATTACAATACTTAATAATCTTTGAACCAGTTTTAAAACTCAGTATAAATCTAATAAATCATATATGGAACTTAATGCTATAACAATTTAAAAGGACTTCTATCATTAAATGTTAGCAATGTAAATATATTAATCCAGTATGTGACCTGATCTGCAGTGAAGGCCAAGGAACAAATAGCTTACTTTATGTCTTTTGGAAGACATTACCTCAAGAAATAATTTAATTTTCTTTTTTTTTTTTTTTTTTTCAGTTTTTGCCCCCCCCCCACACACACACACACACACACCCAATAGCCATCAGACCTTCACTTGATCTATCAGACCATTCATTCCCTTCACCACTTGAGAGCCAACCAAGAGGTATCATCATTAGTGTAATAATGAGGGGTGGTTTGAGATTTCTCTGTTTTCCTCCTGGGCATAACTGTAAGTGCACTCAGTGTGGTGCCAGGGGAGCATGCTATGGGTTGTCCTCAGAGTTGATTATTTTCTTCCACAAGGTACATTTCCTTTGAATAGCCCTACTCTCCTGCTCTGCAGCATAAGCAGTGGTCTGTCCATTCACACCATGAAGTTTACACCACCCTGTATGCCTCTGACTGCAAGCAAACTTCCCTGTCCCCCAGGACAGGGGAGCAGGCCACAATCCTCTACTCAACCTTCGTTCAGGATTCTCCTCTGCCAGAGTTGCTAATGGAACCCTGGTAACCTTGGTCATCCTCATTGCTCCGTCTATCTGCTGAACATAGTCAGGCATAAGAAATAATTTCACTTTTAATAACATTATTTATTTGTTGAAGAATTGGAAAGAAAGCCTTCTGACCTATGTTGTTAATCATTTGTTTTCACAATCTCCATAAAACAAAAAAGTGTTTTTATTGATCTTTTTGTACACGTCAGCCTGTTTATGCTGATTAGCAAATATCTGTGCTTACAATTTCAAACAGATTAAATACTAGACTTCACACCCTTATATCTGTAGAGTAAACTAGCTGTACACAGAAAAAGAAACATAAAATGTGATATAAATGAAGTATAAGTAAACAATAAATAATAACTGAATGCCATGTGCTCCTAGAAAACTATGTAAAAAAAATGAGCATTCACTAGTCCAGCACTGAGGTGAGTGACAAAAATGGGCACTTCCTTTGACATTCTGTCATCATACAGTGATGGTTCTGTACATGCTACCCATTAATTCATCTCTTATTCAATCTGGCCATTGAATCTGAAGCTAAAAGGATTATACAAACACACACACACGCACACACACACACACACACACACACACACACACACACACACACACACACACACACACACACACACAAAACAGCAGAGTATACACTAATTAAAAGCAACATAAGGCACCCTTATATGCTGAAGATTTATTTTATTATGTATCTTTAATCCTGAGATATCGGCTTCCTTATTGCAGTGCAATGAAACATTTCCATCAGTTTCTAGACTTAAGATTAATCTAGTTACAACTTTATAGCTGTCTATTGAGTCCTCTATATCATCTGCCTTACTTTAGAACAAGCTTTTAATGTAAATTAATCAACTGTTTAAGCATTCTGGAAGCCAAATGCACTATGATTAGAACAGAATAAGTAAAATAACATTTAAGCAGTACAAAATTAAGTTTAAGTCTTCATGCAAACAGTTAAAAATTTGTTTCTCATTTAAAAACAAGCTGAGAATTATAAAGACAATTACCTTTTCATAATATTATATGTATTATAGACAATACCTTTGGAACTATCAAGATAAATACCTGTCTGAATAAAATGACCTTAAACTTTCTAATGTTACAAAAATCAAGGAAGAATAAGCTATACATTTATACAAATATCCAATTGGTAGAATTATGGAAAAATGACCAGTTAGGAAGTGAAAAGCCTTAGTTGGGTAGAATACTGCAGAGGCTCTATGTATACACTAAGTGGCCAGAATTTTGAAGGTTTCCTTGATTAGTGCTTATTGAGATGAATACTTCCATCAAAAATAGACTTCATCAGATCAAACGTTACATAAGCCAAGGATTTTATTAAACCCTTCAACAATGGGACATGGGAGAAGCAGTTGGGTTAATTGCCTGGTTGAAGTTTTCCAATTGGTCCCCCATGGCGGAATTCGTGATTGAAGTATAAGAACTCACCTTAATTTATATGCAAAATCATCACGGTCAACTGTTCTCCAATGCCCGCTTGATTTACAAGATTTTTTCATTTGTTGTGTATTTTTTGACAATCCCCTACAAATAAATTGAAATGTCATATAACATTAGCCAACAGGAAAGGCTGAGACCTAGTCATGTGATGGGGTTATGTTAAAGCATCTGTATGAAAGCAGATTTATGTTAGCTCTGTTCTATATATTATGACATGGAAAGCATTACATGCTTCATCTTTTCCTTAACTTGCTATCAATTCTAATCAGCAAGAAGTACTAAATTATACAAATAATTTTACAAAAATTCTCAACAACTGCCTACAGATAACCTATTGCAACAATACCAGAATGGTGGGCTAGGCGTGTAAAGACCCTTGTAGTCATTAGGTTCATAGATTAGCACTAGGTTGTGTATCCTTGTGGTCCATTTTAAGCTTAGCCCGTTACCCCATGTGAGAATCAAACCCTGCACCTTGTGTCTGAAAGGTAAACACCATAACCATTATGCCAACCTCCTACCTAAATACTAGACTAACTGCCTTTGTGGATTATTTTAAGCTTATCCAATTTGTCTTTCAAAGGTGTGAATCAAACTCTGTACCTTTTGTCTGTGAGTTAAACACCTTAACCATTATACCAACCCACCGATTAGCCTAATATATACCTATGAAACTATGATATAAAATTATTTGAATAATGAAACAAATCAAATATACTACACTTCAAAAAAATACTTGGTCCTTTTCCCTTTTGTTATACATCCAAATAAATGTTTCTTTTGGGAGGACTGTTTTGTTGACAATAAAACACTTTCTTTAAACATCCTTATAAAAATATTCAATATAACCCAGCAGTATCTGTTACATCTAAATTACACAAAACATTATCTAATGCAGGCATTATTTAAAAATGTCAGCAGCACAAAAATATTTTTGTTTAATTATTTCTATCATAAGTAAGTCAGAGCAATCTTTTCAAGCATCAAATTGTATTTCTATATTATATCCTTTTTTTCTATATGGAGACATTGGTTTACTTTTGCACGAAAGGTCTTTATAATGCATTCACTACTTCATCTAGACTTTCCATTAAATGCAAAACATGTGGCCCAAACTACTAATAATGTTGCCTCACCCTTTTAAGCACGAGTCTAACGTTATTTAATATTTCATTTTTATCTTTGCAATCCAACAATCAATACTCTATGTACTGAACTTCAACAAGTTACTCAAACACTGTGAAGTACTAGAGTCTCATTAATGAAGTAAACAGTCTTTTATAATTTCATAGCTCCTTCAGAAATCACTTTGACTAATCAAAGATATTTCACGTCTCCCTGTTGCAGAAAAATGTAAAACAAGTACACAGAAAAACCCTGTCTCACCCAACTCATGTGAAGGGATGGACCTTTTTCTATAGTTATATCACAGTAAACTAGTTGCTTGTTACCTGTAGAAAAATTGATAAATGTTATGTATTAGAAACCACTAGAACAGAAACTACTTTAATCAAATCAAAAGTATATAACCAGAAATAAAAAAGAAAAATAGGCAAATTGGTATTTTCCCCACAGAATCATTCCCCTATGGACCCTTCATATCCCCTTTACTTGCACCTACTTATGCAGTGACCCCACCATCATGGATAAGGGGTAAACACTTAAGAAAGGAAAAAAATCATGCAGTCATTTTACAGATTTACATTAAAATAAATAAATACAACCAAAGCTACAAAGAAAAAAATGTATAAAAAAGAATTTCATTTAAATATTTACTGAATTAAAAAATGGCATAAAGAGGAGAAAACAGAAACATCATGTAACATATGAAAGTTCAATACTGTATGAATATTATAGCTTACTTATTACTCTTAATAACTCTAAAATGTTTATAAGGACAGTACAAATAATTCATTCACTACTGTACAACTCTCTTCTCCATCTTACTCATCATGTTGCCTTTGACTTTTGCAAACTGATGTTGAAGAAATCAAATATCCTCTTCCATGGTTATCCTAGAGGTTTGCTCTGTCCATTTTCCTTCATGATGACTATAGGACATCATAGTAGCTTGTATGTATATACCATCAACATTAAACCACACCCCCTGCATTTGTCGAACAAATGGCATTTGAAAAAACACGGGGGACCCATGTATATATAGATAGATATAGATATATAGTTAGTGCTTTTTTACCATTCCATAGATACTACTGTCTTTGATATGGGTGGTAATACTAATATCATTTCACATATTTTCTTGGTTACACATTATAACAAATACATGGGATCAGAATTCGTGAAGGTACCATGATGCGTACACCACCATGTAAATGTCACAGTAACATTTTGGTGTTCAGCAACAGCTCTAACACAATGCTGCATGGTGTGCAGCACTGCATGGAGCTGGCTGTACAGACATTCTGAATGTTAATGAAGCAGTTCAGGGAGACACCTATGCTACTTAGCCATTATCTCTGTCTCCCTGGAACTGCCACGAGGAAGGCATCTACATGCTGAACTATGTTCAACTACCTATCTTATATAATGGTGGTACATGGATTGAGGCAGAAGGAAGTCACTAAACACCAGAAATGACTTAACAGTGATGTGCCATAATGGCATTGGGGGGATGGACACCAGGGTAACTTAACAGTTAAGTGCCATAATGGCACCAACATCAGTATGGGGACTGGTGTGGAGAGGTAACAGTAGACACTGGGGATAACTTAACGTTAATGTGCTGTAATGTCATCTACATCAGTGCAGAGATCAAAACACTAGGCACCAGGAATTACTTAACAGTGAGGTCCTGTACCAGCATCAACATCAGCATGGGGATCTGAGGAGGGGGAAACTGTAGACACCAGGGATAACATAATAATTAAGTGCAGTACTGGTACTGACTTCAATATGAGGATTAAGGTTGGTGGAAACACTGCAAAAGGAATAATAATAACAACATTGAAGTGCTGTAATGGCACCATCAGTATGTGGATAAGTATGGCCATCAGGCAGGGTACAAGTGGGCCATAACAGCACTGAAACTATTACACTGATTGGGTGGTAAGGAGACACACTTGTCACCAGGGCAATTACAAGTCTGCCATAATGGTGAAATCATTATAGGGGTTGGAGGTGGGGGAGACCATTAAAGGCAGACAGATCAGGATCAGGTATGGGGAATGTATTTTTGGTGTGTGTGTTTGTGTGTGTGCGTGTGTGTGTGTGTGTGTGTGTGTGTGTGTGTGTGTGTGTGTGTGTGTGTGTGTGTGTGTGAATTTCTGTTTTTGTACTCGAGTGTGTGGCAGTGTGATTTTTGGGGATACAATTGCCTACATGAGCAGGAGTTTATTAACATGATGTGCTAATCAGAAATTATCTGCACATTGCAGTATTAAATGAGATTCAGAGACATGCAAATTACCTAATAGTGAGATCTTTCTTCATTGTGGCTAACATGTCTCTGAATCTCAAAATGATACATCATGTGGGCCGGGTCAAGCTAGGCCCTTTAATGCATTCTAGGATAGTTTTTTCAAGACATCGTTACTACCTTGCCCCCTGCTTTCATGTATTAGAGAGGTTATATGTGTGTGTGTGGGGAGAATGGTGTGTGTGTGTGTGTGTGTGTGTGTGTGTGTGTGTGTGTGTGTGTGTGTGTGTGTGTGTGTGTGCAGTAGTACCATGAAATTCAAAATTTCCGGTGTGCGAGATTTTGAATTTCGCAGTTTTGAGTTTTCGCGGTTTTGTGGATTCGGCTTTCTGGGCTCGAAATACCGAAATTCAATATTTTAGTATTTCGAGCTTCTGAAGTGAATCCTTTACTGCCATATGTTGATCCCAGATGGTATTTCATTTTCTTGAGTTCCTTGTACATTTCCACACTCTCCCTCAGTCTTAGACTGACAGTGTGATCTACTCTTATCTTTTTTTCATCTGCCTTGGATCTCTCTCTCTTTTGTGCTTGTCATTTTTTGCTGTTAGTCTAAATAAATTAAGCTAGTTTCCCTTTCTAATTGTGGCCTATTTTGTGCCATAATGCATATTGACTCCCTTGATTTACAAGTTCCCTGACCATATGGAAGTGAATGCTCTTTATTCTTAGATAAGTGTGCCACTAACTACTTAATAGATCTGAGCTTTTTATCCTTGGTCAGGGTACTTTATATTGATCCTTAGCTGTTATCTCATTCCATGTGCTCATGCCCACCACTTTTTAAATATGATATGTTGCTGATTTATAGCATATTTTATCTTGTCATTATTCCATGCATCATCCTATTTATATTCCTCGCATATCAGGTTGCTCCATTTGCTTAGGGCCCCCTTCCATTTCAGTTACCAAAATCCTGGAACTGTCTTTATGTTAGTATTTCTATGAAAATATTCTTCTGCTGTCTTTCCATTTCTTCGCTCTTCTTATTGCTTGATCTACATTGAGTGTTAGGCAGTATGAGTATAAATGATGCAGTCTTCAACTTGAGTACAGGATTAGGATATAGCTCCTGACTTTAGTAGTGTGCCATCCCATAACATCCAGGGCAGATTGTCAGTGAAGTCCTGCATTTCCTATATTAAGGGTATTATTTTGGAGTGGGAAGCTTTCTGATATTAAGGGTATATGTGGCAATGCCATTGTTTTATCATCTTCTATTTTACTCCTAAAGGTTTTGAGTTTGTGTAAGGCTGTTGCTTATATGCTTTGGTTTCTGCATTTTAATGGTGTGAAGTGCTTGTTGTTCCACACATTTTTCCCACAATTTCGACCTTAGGTATTAAGGAAATGTTTCTTTTCCCTTAGCTGGTCCACACCAACATTCCCAATTACCACCCTGTTTAATTAATTAATTAAATTAATTAATTAATTAATTAATTAATTAATCTAAATTCCCCAAGTTTGTCTATTGTTACCATTATTTCATCGGTGTATTCCCTCCATTAAAATATAGTTGTCTGCAAACATAAGGAAAATGCTTTCCCAACTTTCTTCTCCTTCAATTGTTTGACCAGTGACCCTATTAATATTATGTTAAACAGACTTGCAAATAAACGGTACCCCTGCCATGTGCCAATTTTAGTATTGCCCTCACATGATAAGTAATAGTAATGTCTTTTTGCTTTTCCCAGTTAGGGGTCGCCACAGTGGAACTCCGGTCCGCTAATGATTGGCAGTGGATTTTTTATGGTGCCGAGTTGCCAGCCCAATGCCCAACCTTCAAGGAAGGCACACCCATTCATGCCCGCACCTACCTGCATATCTTTAACGTCATTCGACCGTGGGGAGGACATGCAGACCTTTAATTCCAAAGAAACACTGGAGTTGCACATATATAAAGAAAGATGCATTTGCTACTTGAACAAAAGGTCAAGTAGAATGAAAAGCAGCACATCCTGGCTTCTCAGGTTTATATGCAGCATTTTTCTCAGTACTACTCTGTGTTTCACAGCCTTCCAACTAGCAGGATGTATCCAAACATCCAAGTATGCAGGCATCAACCAGCCATTAATTTCATCTCTGCACCACATTTACTAGACCATCTATATTTTTATATCGTACTCTAGCTGGAATAGTGTCTTTACACCTCCAGGATGTTCCTTTTTGCTTTTCCTCAGAAAAGGAAAACTCTTGTCAAACTCAGCCATGTAGGCTACTTCTTTTATGCAGTCTAATTAGACATCTCATGCTTTGGTAACTAACTAAAGAATACAAAGTTTGCCTGGCTACCTGTTTGTTAGAATCTTTCCAAACAATAACAATGATGCACACTCTAAAGATGCTTTCTCTATTTTTCATTCCTAGCATGTTACAGCTACCCCATCCAGAACAAAACTAGGGGTCTGGAACTTATAGCAGTGAGTTGTAGGCCAATGCAAACACCATCATTTTGGTTTTTCAGAAAGACTTGTGGGTCTCTGTGTATTGAAAGGACTGATGAGACAGTACCCACAGCAACAACTTCATATTGCCAGATCAGTCACCAAACTGAAGTTCCTACCTAACAAATAGTACTTTAGGGAATCAAAGGCCCACTTTATTGACAGACACACACTTCCAATGGCTCCTTTCTGCATCACTGAACCTGTGGCATATATCCTACTCAGGGTGCTCCACACCTTGAATGTATTAACATAACACTAACCCCCAACCTGTCTCTGACACTTAAGATAATAAGGAGTCACTAATGCGGATTCCGAACGCAGAATCATTTTTAATTAATCTAATGGTCTGTCTGACTCAAGAGATAAATGTGTCTTGACAGTAGCTTTCCAATTTGTGAGATCTGTCAAAGTGGAAGTAATAGTCACCAAGTTAGGCACCAACTTTCTGTAGTACCCAGCCTTCAATCTGTAATACAGTGGAGGGGGCAGGTCAGTTTTTATAGCCTATAGTTTTTCTAGTTCTAATGTCACCACCCCTCTCTCTATAAGGTGTTCTAAGTACTTGGCTTCCACAATACCCAGTTTTCTTTCCTTAGCATTTACAGTCAAACTTGCTTAACTTATGAACTCTAACACAGTATTCACATTAGATAAGTGAGATTCTCAGTCCTTTGAATGAATATCAGTGTCATCCAGGCAACTAAAAGGGGCTTGCCACTCCATGTGGGCAAACTGGTAACAGTGTACACTGAAGAACCCTGTCTGAGGTTACAAAGACTGTTTTTCTTTGGAAGAGAGGCAGTAACAGGTATCTGCCAGCATTCTCCACATTAGTTCCAGCACTGTCAAGTATCTCACCTTTTCTTGGTTTTCTAGCAACTCATAATTTCTTGGCATGAGGTAACTATCAAACTTTAAAATACTGTTCAGTTTCCTAAAGTCTTTATAGAAAAGAATGCTCCCAAAATGTTTAGGGAATAGAATTCCTGGGCTGCTTCATTCACTTTTTTGGCTAATCAGGCATCTTTTGAACTGTTTCTCTTACTGTTTTTGTGACTCTAGTGTTCTGTAAGGTCCCAATCCTACCTTCATTATAGGCAGTGTTTCTGTGTTACATTCTCTCAGCTTAGTTCTCTCATTCATTCCTGGATATTTTCCTTTATTTCTTAATAGAATGTCTCTTACTTCCTTTTTTTGTATTCTTGACAAAGAAACATTTAGCTGTAATACAGGTAGAAACTCTGGTGTCTGTCCTGTACGAAGTTTAGCTTACAAGCTAACTGCAGGATGTTCTACTTCTCTACAGGCTTCCAGGGTTGTTTAAACTTATACTTTAATGTATTTATTCTTTCACTCACCTAAAATTGTCTTTGCCCAGAAATTTGTTTTCCATTGAAGACACTAACATAATCACCTAGTCTCCTCAGGTTAAATTCTCAGACCTGGGCATTCTTATCATAAAAGTATTGTTGCATTTCCTGGGCTGTTTGTATGTGATCCCTTAATATGAGCATAACCAGCTTTAGTATATCCTGCAAACTAATGTAGCTTTTTATCATACCTTTAAAAGTTTTTTTTTTCTTTCAACCAAGATTCTTTAGTAGTGTCATGCAGTCCTCTTAGGTGCCTACCATACAATACTCCAAATGAGGTACTCCCAATTGATAATTGTGGCGCATTCTATCAAATAAAGAGTATGGTAAAAGTGTTCCCATTTTATTACCAGAAACATCAGTACCTCTCCTTAGCATAAATTTCATTGTTTTATTAAAGTTGTGTATTAGTCCATCAGTCTTTGACTGCTAGACTGACGTTGTTGACTGTTTGACTTTAAAGCATTTCCATAATTGGTGCAGTAGCCTTAACATAAAAGTATTTGAAGAATAACAGTACCACTTCTTTTTCAGCAGCCTTAACAGTAGGTTTGACTAATGCTACTACTCATAGAATTTTTTAGCACAGTCTGTTACTGCTATCATGTATTGATAATGATTGCTAGATTTTACCAGTGGCCAATCTCCATGGTAATATAGTCAAACTGCAGTTCTCACATAGGCACTGGCACAAGGGGCATTTATATCCAGGGTGAGGTCAGTTGTCTGAATTCTGGACAAGAAGCACATAAATATTCCTTCTCTTTAATTATGCCTGATCATTAAAATCTTGCTAATACTCTTTAATTTGTTGTGCCAATCCCACCTGTTCCAACATGTCACTGTAGGCTAGTTTCACTGCTATTATCTTACAAACCTTTCACTCTAACAATGAATGCAGAATTTCTTCATAGGTTCATAGGTTCATACTAGGCTATCTGCCCTGGGGCATTTATAAGCCTAGACAGAGTGTGTTTGGCTTTCGCCACCCATTTTAAATTAATTTTGCTATGCCCTTTTTCGAGGTTAGTATATTGTGCCTCTGTCTAACAGTGACACAGGAGTGATACCCGGGGTAAACCTACGATCTCCCATCCACTCATCAAGATTCCTCTTGAAGAGAGTCAATGAGGGACTCTGCCTAACCTGGACTGGGATTTTATTCCAGAGTGAAGGGAGCCTCTGGGTTATGAATCTGTCCCTCCAGCATGTCCTATTTATTTCAGTGCTGAGGTTCAAGTCTCTCGAGCGCGTAGCTCGATGGGATTTGGATTTTCTGAGGTGCAGCATGTCCATTAATTCCGGGTTGGACATGGCTTTATACATCAGGCACAGATCGCCTCTGAGCAGGCAGTATGCCCCTGAGTAGAGCTGGAGTTTCTTTAACTGGGCAGCATATGGCATCTGTTTAAGCCCTATGATCCTCTTGGTGAGGTACTTTTGGGGTCTTTCCAGTTGCTGCAGGTGTCTGGTAAGGTACATCCCAAAAGGGGCATTGTACTCAATTATGGGCCTGATGAGGGATGAGTAAAGAGGCATGATGACCTCCCCTGATCTAAATGTGAATCCTTTCATGATTAGGTGGGCTATATAAAATGTTTTTCTAACCACTTTGGCCACGTGGTTGTCAAATGAGAGATTGCTATCAACTTGGGTTCCCAAGTCCCTAATTACTTCTTCTGTACTTAATGGATTACCACCTATGTGGTAATTTGTGGGCACTTTGTTTTTGCCAAAGGGGATGACTATACACGTTTTGGCATTTAGCTTGAGGCCACAGCTCTGGCATCAGTTGTCTGTTTCTATGAGGCCCTTTTGGAGGATGCTTGTGTCGGCTGGAGAGTCGATTATGGCGCCCAGTTTGCAGTCATCTGTGAACTTAGTCAGCCACAGTCCTTCCGTGTTGGCCTGTACCTCCGAGAAATATGTACCGAACAAGAGAGGTCCCAGGACTGAGCCTTGTGGGACGCCACTTGTAACTGGTTTGGAGGCTGACATGGCTCCAGCAATTCTAACCATGTGGGTTCTGTCCTTGAGCCAGTTTTCAACCCATCTAGTGACACAGGGGTTTATATTTTAGCTGGTGAGCTTATCTATAATGCCCGAATGGGGTATTGTATCGAAGGCTTTTGCGAGGTCCAGGTAGGCTGTGTGGACCACCTTCCCCTCATCAATGGCCTTGGTGACTGTTTCAAAGAAATCAACCAGTTTAAGAGGCAGGATCTGCCCTTAACAAAGCCGAACTGGGTAGGATCCAGTGTCTGTAGGTCCCCAATATCTTTATTTATGAGGTCCATGATGATCCTTTCCATAGTTTTGCAGACCAAGCTAGTCAGGCTTATGGGGCGATAGTTTCCAGGATCCGTTGAGGCACCACCTTTGTGGAGAGAGACCACTGTTGCTGTACGCCACTCTTTGGGTACATATCCTGTAGTAAGGCTGAGATTGAACAGTAGTTTTATGTTTGGGTTTAGCTCTTCTTGGAGCTCATGTAGTACGCAGCCCGGGACACCGTCTGGTCCCATTGATGCTGTGTTTTTTGCTTTGGAGAGGGCAGCTCTTACCTGATCATCTGCGATGTCAGGGGGCAGCACTCTGCTGGGATAAATATTTGCCCTTTTGGTGGGGAGGGGGGGAGAAGTTTGCGCTGCACCTTTCAGCTAGGATGTTGGCAATGTCTGTGGGTTCGGTGTATTTTTTGTCATTTTGGACTAATTCTGAGCATATCTGGGAATTCCCACCCAGGTCCCAAAATAACTAAAGAAAGCCTTGTGATTATCCTTAGTGTCCTGTGCAATTTTTCTCTCGAAGCTGGCCTTAGATGATTTTATGAGTGCCCGTAGTTTTTTGCTAATACTGATCAGAGATGCCTTCCCTTTTTGGGATTTTGCTCTATCATGTAGTAGCTTCCTCCTTCTATTGTATGTTTTTTTTATGGCTGGGGTCCACCAGACAGGACGTCTGCCTTTGGAGGATTCGGTCTTGGTTTTATTTGGGATTGCATGATCCATGCATTCCTGAAGGTGTTCATAGAATGCGTTTATAAAGGATTCTGTGGTCTGGGCCGTATTTTCCACAGGCCCAGGGGCTTTGAAGGATTCCACCTCGGTTTTGAGGAGTGTGAAATTTGCTTTAGAGAAGTTTTTCACTGTGGTTTTCAGGGCAGGGGGTGGAGTCGGGATGTGAATATCCAGTGAGATTAGTTTATGGTCTGATCTTACCAGTGAGGGATACACTTCTGGTCTGGAGCATAGAGTCCCCATGTTGGTGATGATCAGGTCCAGTATGTTTTCCCCTCTTGTGGGAGTGGTAACAAGTTGTTCCATAGCTTTTGAGTTTATAAATTCTAGGAACCTTTGGGCTAGGGTGTTGGAGCTAGAGTAATGCTCCCAGTCTATGTTTGGGTAGTTGAAGTCACCCAATATAATGGCGTTTGGAGAGACCTTCATATTTTCCAGTGTTCTCAGGAAGGCCTAGTGGGGTTCCTGGGTTTGGGAGAGTGGTCTGTAGCAGGCTATAAACTGGAAGGCAGTTTTACCCACTGTTAGTTGCACATGGATAGTCTCTGATGCTTCGTGCTGTGCCACCAACCTGGAGGTGTGGATATCTTTGATGAATATTGATACTCCCCCTCCTTTTGAGGTACTGTCCAAGTTTTGGGGCTGAAAAGCATGGTATGAGGTATAACCTGGTAGTGCTGGGGTGCTCTCTGGAGCCTTGAACCAGGTTTCTGTTACTGCTCAGATATCAATGTTCTCCATGCTAAGGAGAGTTTCGAGTGCATGCATCTTGAGGTTTAGACTTCTGGCATTGAGCAGCATTACTCTTAGTTTCTTATCCCTTGTGATACCTATGGTGGTGGGTTTGCCTTTTGAGCCTTGCCTAAAAAAGGCACTATGGGGGTAGCAAGAGCTTTTGCCAATATCCGAAAGATCAGGGGTGACAGGTGCAAGCCGTCCCTAGTGAAGCATCGTGGCTTGTCGAGCATGTCATCCCAGGCTGACAGGCATTGGATCCCCTTTGAATGACACCAATACTTGAGCCAATTGTTGAAATTGATCATCTTGTCTTCATATTGTGGCATCATTCTTGGTGAGGGTAAGATGCTACTCAAGGTCAGGGTCATACCGGCCTGGGCTACATGCTCAGAGAGCTCCTCTATGTCTCTTTTCATGTAGTCCAGGGAGGTACGTCTCAGGTCATTCACACCAGCATGGACAATGACTGAGTCATATTTGTACTTGCCTTGGAGTGACCTGAGTGCTTGTGTTATGTGGCGGATCCTAGCGCCCGACAGGCAGCTCACCGTGACCTTCTCCTTGTTCAGCCTGGTGGCGGGGCGTCAGTGTGCCTGATGATAGAGTCACCTATTACAAGTGTATCAGGTATGTTGTTTAGCCTTAAGGGCTGTGACTGTTTGGCACACTGGCTTTGTGAGCTATGTGTTGCACGTGTTTTGTTTTGGGGTAGCGGTTGCTTGGGTGTCTGCTTTGGAGGTCTCTGCTGCTCAGGCAGATTTTTATTTAGAGCCTCAGTATGTTTTTGTGTGTTTATGTGTTTGGTTTGCTGTCGTGGTAGGTCTATGTGAGACTGGAATTGTAGTGAGTGTGGTTTCCTTCTCCTCCTGACTGGTTTTGCCAGTACTGAGTTGAGAGAGCTTAGCCTCCAGTATGGCTATATGGTTGCATCTCTCACATGTGTTGGAATTTGTTGGGAGGAGGAGAGGGTTGTCTGTGTACATGAGGCAGTTGTAACATTGCCTCAAGATTCCTAGATTCACCAGCTGGACCAGAGAGGAGATTGACAACTGACCTTTGGACATGCTAGAATAGTATTGGGAATTCCTTTATAATTGAAAAAAAAGGGCCAATGGGGAATGAGGTACTCAAGGGGAGTTTGTGAGGGTGTAGTGCTTTTAATATTTTAGTGCTAACGTATATATTCTTTATTATTCTATACAAGTCATAATTTAGCTCAAAAACTTTAAGCCATGAGGGGAACGCCTTTTTTTACTATCTTCTCTACATATTTGATTATATTCTCTCTCTCTCTCTCAACCTACTTAAAGTATCACCTTCTTACTCTATATTTTTAAAGTTTTTAGGTTGCTTATCTGTAAATCCATTAATTCATTTTTTATTAACTTACCTCATTGTAAATGGAGCAACTTTTCACCCAAAACGCACTGGCACTACATTTTTTTCTATGTGTTTCTCTTCAAAGGGAAATTCCAAACAAAATTCACTGTCTCTCCTTCACTGTGTTTGCTATCAGTAGAGATGTATTAAGTGCTACCTTCTCTTTTAGGCTACTCACCTGCTATTTTAGTATGCTTGGATACTGCCCTTTTAGTTTATTTCCCTTTTGTTTGTTCCCAACATAATGCAAATGGTATCTTAAAAAAATTGCCATAAATTGCATTTATTTATTGTGTTACACATACCTTTTGATGAAAGTCTGCATTCACTTGAATTCTCTGCTGTACACCAGCAGAAGTGGCTTCAAATCTCTGGATTTGCTTTTATATGCCAGAGCTAGTATTTACTATGATTTCTTTGCTATGGAGGTTTTCACTTAGGTTCATAGCTTTTTATGTCTCTGTTTTTGTGTTAGCATTCTTCTGTCACATATTTTTTTTTAACTAAAGAGTTCTGTTATTTCACCTTTAGTTCTCCTACCAACATTTCTCTTTCGCTATTTATTTGGAATCGTTCTGACAAGAAGTAGGATCTTTTAATTTCCTAACTACAACCAAAGGATTACCCCATTTGTAGCTTCTACGTCATCATGCTTCTCCTGGTTTTGAGTATGGATCTCTAAATAAGTATCACTGCCTTGCTGCCCCACCCCGATTCTTATATCGAATAAATGCATCAAACTGCTGGTGTGCCTCTATCTTAAGTATACCAACCTGACACACTGTGTCTATAGATTCTCATCCTCCCACATTTCCATATCACTATAAAATAGGGAAAATGTCTTCCTACAATTATATCATGAGTCAAAGCATGTTTACAGACATAGGGTGTTACAGTGTTTCTTGAGCTGCTTGAAATTCTACATGTATAAAGGGATATTAATTTATATCTCTATGTATCTGTAATACATCTACTTTTTGGTTGTTAGTAATCTTATATTTACACACCAGGCAACATTTCACAAGGGTAATCTTGTTTCCCAAATCTGGAATATCTTTCCTCTAGTTGCAATAAAATGGCCTAAACCAGACTTAATTTTTCTAGCTGTAGTCTTGCCATACTCCACAGGAACAATTTCTTTTAAAGCATGCATATAATTTCTCACATTTCTGCTAGTAGTATTTTCTTCAATATCAGCATTAATGCACTTAGTGTGATACCTCACCCACATTTAAAATAAAATAACATATTACTTACTGCTTTTTTCATAGAGGATAATGTGCATTACTTGCAGGTTTTTTTTTTTAGAATTAGAAGCATTATACTAAAATCATGTTATGTTACTAGGCTCATTTAGACATACCCTTTGCAAACATTTCTAACATTTACACTTCACTGTTCCTATCACGTTAAAGCCATAGCTTTAAAAATATAATTTAAATCTTGCATCTGTGAACTTACCACTTTATCAACATTAAAAATCCAGTTATAAAATGTTGTTGGGTGTACTTCAGGGACCATACCAGCCCTGACTAAAACTTCTTTCTTAAGCTTGTCATAATGCATGGAATAATTTTAATTTATGTCCGTATGTGTTTTTCTTTCGTCTTCTGTCAGTTAAGAAGACAGGATTTTACCCAGTCTGTTCAAACACAGTTTTCTGTAATGGTACAGTACTCAAAGGTCATCTAATAGGACTCCAAGTTATCCTCTTGGGTTATCATCTTTATTTTTGGTATTGTTTTGTGGTTGGTAGTTGAATTTACCAACAAAGCTATTTGTTGCTGTAGTTGTATAAGGTTTTGTTCAGTCTTCACCTGTAACTCCACAATACTTTGTAGCAGTACTTATAGGGTTATAGTCACAGTCACCAGAAAACCATGCTAGAAACACAACAATCATAGTTCTGTAGGGGGTTAGTAGCATAAAATCTGATTTCAGTTGGCAGCAAAAGTACTAAAAGGAAATGAAAAATTGCAAGTCTTTGGCTAACTGCCCACATGTATTACCAATGTAACTCTAAAGAGACACTGAAGGCACAAATAAATAAAACATAGTTTTATTAGTCCAGTTAATGCACAGAAATCTAAATAAAATGAAAAACAACTTTTATTAATAAACGAGGAAGTAAGGGTTCCATGTTAGCTTTCTGAATTGTCATTTTACAAAATGTGTTGAAACTTGTTAGTATATTGTTCAAGAAGAATTGCTTGAAATTGTGCAAATAAAAAAAATGCAATAAACATATTTGGCCTGAAATATGGAGGAATACATGACACAACTATTTATGTGTCCTTTCTTTAAATGTTTCATGTTCAGCTTTGGCAGCCTTCTGTGCTATGTTGTTAATACCTGAAAGACAAAGTTCTTCTTTGTTATCATTTTTCTCAGTAAACTGGCCACTTGTCAGCCAGGCCCATGCAGGAACTCTTAACAGTAAGAAGATATAAGGAAAAGCTAATTCTATCACAGACAGGATTTTGCTGTGCTGCTATTACTACTTTATTACTTTACTTATACCTTGCACTGCACTTTCAGGCAGTAAATGTGATAGATCTTCCAAAAAGTAAAACATATTCTATCTCTGATTCACAAACTTGCAATCAAAACATTCTGGATGGGCCATTATCATTAATTAGTGCTTTATATGTGAAAGACCATGCCTTCCATGTGGAGTCTACAACCTATACCCGGCGGCTTACTATTTTCATCTTTCATGTCACCATTACTACTAAGGAAAACTCTTGATGTTTTTCCAAAAAAAAAATCAATTATATGCCAGTCTCTCTCTTTTTTTTTTTTTTTTTTTTTGCATATTTGTAAAACACAGTCACAAAATTCATAACATTGTGTTCAAACTTGAGAATTTCCATTTCAGCACAGTGAGCAACACCTCAATGTGTCATGAAAGGTTTGAAACCTGAAAGTGAATCAGATACTGATTATTTTCCAAAGATTTTTGTAGTCAGCTCATTCTTAGACTCAAAAATTGCTGACTGTGTTTATGTGGATTCAATAATGCCTTTGTAAGAACATCATTTGTATTCTCACCACTGTTGTATAGCAGTTTCACTGAATCTTCAGCCATTATTTTACCAGCACTTAAGCTGCTGGTACAAATGTCTTCAAACTTAGTGGCACACATTCACACAAAAGTTTCCATATATTTGGTCAAGCACTCCAGCTACACTGAACCTGACACCTTGCTTACAAAAGAAAGAAATGAAAGATAAAGGATTATTCATGGCAAAGTATGTCCTCTATTAATAGCATTTACTGCATGGAAATTCAATAAAACAATAAAATATAATTTCCTTAATAGCACTGGCTTAAAATATAACAATTTTAAATTACTGTTTCACTGTTCTCTTAAAGCATTTATCACATAAGCTCAGTGAACATTGGAGGATAATGATTTCCTTGAGAATGTTTTTTTTTAAATGTTACTTAGATCATTCTGAAGTACTAAAATAGGACAAATATGAAAAATGAAAAAAAAGTAACACTTGTGACAGGTTCAAAGTATAATAAGTAATTATATGAGAGATGCATTGTTTCACTGCCATCTTGCTAGAGAATTAAGCTTGCTGTTATGAAACAACACATTTTCAAAAATTCTTCAAATAAAGACAGTGAATGTTGGAAAAATGATAAAATAAATTGTATTCACTGCAGACAGATTTATATTGTCCCAGTTGCTTACCTTAATTACTATACTGATCTTCTGTAATCAGTTGAATACTGTTAAGCAACATTTATTTTACTATAATTATTTACTGGAAATTAAATTGTATTTTGAGTTATATTAAAAATAAGTAAATAGATATCAATATGTCACATCTCTTTCTTCCATTCAATACATTATAGAGGTAGCTTCAGCAATCACTAACATACATACACATATATGTTTCTTCTGCAGATTTAAGGTAAATATTACCTGATACTTTAGAATTTTTGGTTTATTGAGGATATTATTAAATAAGCATTCTGTATGATATGGCCAGATCAGTTATTCATGGTCACATTATTACTTTCATGTGTAATACCCATTACCAACAAATGTATATTTAATTAAAAAATAATAATAATAATACAGTGTTTAGATGTCCTCTGATGTCCATATAAGAGAAATATACACCTTTTCTAAACACTCACTGCTGTAATTTTCCACATATATCATCTAAATATGGATTCCTGCAAACATGTTTATTTTAATTTGGCTTTTAGAGCAGACGTACATATGCTTTAGCGCTTTTTGTATTCACACATTCATTTGTCTAAAACAGCATATATAGTATTTGGCAAATGCTGAATTTTCTAGTTCCTTTAAATATTCAGAGCACAGAAGGATTGATATATGTTAAAAACATACAGTATTTCATGCCAAAAGTATGCATTGAGAAATGGACTGTACAACAAGACTGGATAATGATGAAAGTAAATCAGCAGCATCTTCAGGTTCAAAAAATGGAGTTAACATATTCAATATCTACCCCAGCAAAACAGGAGGAAAAAGTTAGGAAAATCTTTTCATATGACTATAAGATAAAGATCAGTAATAGGATACAAAAAAAAGAAAGAAAAGAAAAAGAAGACTGTGGCATCAGGTATTAGGAAATTAATTATTATTAGCTTTGGGGGAAAAGCACAGAATGAATGGTCAGGCTTTTTGAATTGTATCCATATGTATTTCCATGTGTCTGTATTTTTTTTTGCACACAAAATATGCAAGTTTATCAAAGTTTGTTCTATGTGCAACTTTAAAGGACCACTACGTGCTGCTTCACTTGTTTTCTCATTTCCAAGGCCTCTTTTCCCCCATTTATTGAATGTAGCACTATACTACATTCTTTTCTTATCCAGAATGACGCTTTCAACATTTTTTTCATTAGCTGTTCTTATAGTACTGTGAGCCATCTTTGAGCATATCACAGTCTAGTACAGCTGAAGCAAATGTATGGGTGCTTGAACCGTTTGGTAATAATGCCCAGTATTATTGTTCACTTTTTCCTCAGTTGCTGCCCAAGGATTGCCCATGAACCACCTCCTTCACTCCTTTCACCCTGGGATTACCCCCAAACAATAAGTATGCATGAGATCTTTTAATTTTTGGTTCCTGCAGCCAATAAAAATGTGATGCTAAGTGACTGTGGGAACTATTTTATTCATTGCAGTTGCTGGACGCATCTGTTTTGTTGATGATTACTACGATACCTGTTTATCGCACAAGTGCTCTCTAGTAATGATTTTACAAATCTCCAGTGTCTATACAAATTTTTCCTTTCCTTTTTTTTTTAATTGCCCTACATAAATGTATAGCTCCTACAGGAATCCATAGGGTTAAGCCACTAAAGCATTACTTAACTAATTGGAAACACCGTGGAGAGCTGATGGAATGTAAAGGAGTGTAATGGAAGTTTTTTCTGAACGAATATTCTCCAGCATACATACATCTCAACTGCTTAGTTTAAGAAGACGGGACAAAGGTAAAAGTGATGGGAGAAAGGCCTATAAGTAAGGACACAAGTTAATTGTTGCTGTTATAAGCTTAGACAGTTGTTCAATTAAAAAGATTTGTTTTTTTCATGCATTTCCAGGAACATCTATATCATTATGTAGTGTGCAATCAGTGGGAATTTCCCAACAAACCACATATTTAATTAGACAGACCTAAGTTATGAGGCAAAAATCTGGGTATTCTGTGAAAATCAGTTCCTGGATTTCGCACTCTTAAGAAATCTAATGTTTGCTATTAGCAGCATGTTTTCTGTTTATACAGTGTAAAATAGGAAAAGAAGAACTTGAAGTAAAAAAAAAAAATTAGAAGTGTGTGTGTGTATGTCTGAGTGTGTGAGTGTATGCCTGCATCACTACATTAAAACAGAGTGAGATCAATCGAGCAGGTATTTTACATAGGTTCATAGGTTCATAAGTAGGAACTAGGCTATTGGCCCTAGGACCTATATAAGCCTAGTCAAAAGGTACCCTGGCTTTCGCCACCCAAGAAAATTATTTTCCTGTGCCACTGTCGAGCAGAGCCACAGAAGTGATCCCCAGGGTGAATTTCCTATCTCCCATCCAATCATCAACATTTTTCTTGAAGAGTGCTAATGAGGAGCTTTGTTTGATATAGATAGGTAGTTTGTTCCAGAGTATGGGAAGTCTCTGGAACAGGAATCTATCCCTCCAGCATGTTCTGTTTATTGTGGTGACAAGGTTTAGGTCCCTAGAGCATGTAGCTCATAGGGATTGGGATTTCTTTAAGTGGAGCATGTCCAAAAGCTCTGGGTTTGACATAGCTTTGTGTGTTAGGCAGAGATCGCCTCTGAGTAGGTGATATGTGATGGAGTAAAGCTGCAGTCATTTGAGACGTCCTGCATAGAGCATCTGTTTGAGGCCGGTAATCATCTTTGTGAGGTATTTCTGCGGCCTTTCCAGTTGTTGTAGATGTCTTGTGAGGTACATACCAAAAGGGGCGTTGTACTCTACAATGGGTCTAATGAGAGATGAGTAGAGGGGAATAATGACCTCTTTTTTCCTGGATAAGAAACCTTTTGTGATGAGGTGTGCCATGTAGAAGGATTTCCTGACTACTATGGCGATGTGATTATCAAAGGTGAGACTACTGTCCATCTGTGTCCCAAGGTCTCTTATCACACCTTCAGTGTTAAGTAGACTACCGCCTATGTGGTAGCTCATGGGTACAGAGTTTTTACCAAGAGGGATGACAATGCACTTTTTGGCATTGAGCTTGAGGCCATGGCTTTGACACCAGGCATCTGTCTCAGCGAGGCCCTTTTGTAGGATGTCCACATCTTTTGGAGTTTTGATTATGGCGCCTAGTTTGCAGTCATCTGCGAACTTCATTAGCCAAAGACCTTCTGTGTTAGCCTGTACTTCAGAGAAGTAGATACCAAACAGGAGAAGACCCAGGACTGAATCCTGTGGTACTCCACTTGTCACTGGTCTGAAGTTGGATTTGGAGTCTGCTACTTTCACATTGTGGGTTCTGTCAGTGAGGCAGTTGGCAACCCATCTTGTGACATAGGGATTTATACCTAGTTTAGTGAGTTTATCTATAATTCCAGAGTGGGGGAAGGTGTTGAAAACCTTGGCAAGATCTAGATAGGCTGTGTGAACCACCTTATCCTCATCTACGGCTTCGGTGACTGCTTCAAGAAGTCTATCAGGCTTAGGAGACATGATCTGCCTTTTACAAACCCAAACTGGGTGGGGTCCTGAGTTTGGAGATTGCCAATGTCATTGTTTATAAGTTCCATGATGATATGTTCCATAGCCTTGCAGACCAGGCTCGTCAGGCAAATGGGGCAGTAGTTGCCGGGGTCCGTGGTGGCTCCCCCTTTGTGGAGTGGGATAACCGTCACTGTGCACCATTCAGTGGGCACATAGCCTGAGGTGAGGCTTTGATTGAACATGGTACTTAGGTGCGGTGCCAGTTCATTCTGTAGTTCATGTAGAACACAGCCTGGGATGTTGTCAGGTCCCATGGATGAGGTGTTCTTGGCTTTGGAGAGTGTGTTTTTTTTACCTGTGCAGCCATGATTACAGGAACTTTGCATTCTTCTGGTATAGAGATAGGCCCTTTAGGGGATGAGAGGGGGGTAAAGTTAGCACTGAACCTATCTGCCAGGGTGTTGGCAATATCAGTTGGTTCTGTATATTTAGTGCCATTGTGCTGTAACTCAGAGCAGATCTGAGTGTTGCCATTGAGATTCTTGACATAGCTATAGAATGCTTTGTGGTTGTCTTTAGAGTCATTGGCGATTTTGTTTTCATAACTAGCTTTGGAGGATTTTATGAGGGATCTCAGCTTCTTACTGAGGCTGACCAGGGAGTTTCTCCAATCATTTGATTTTACTCTTTTTTGCAACAGTTTCTTTCTTCTGTTGTAGAGTTTGTTTATGGCAAGGGACCACCAGATTGGCTTCCTTTTTTTGGAGGATAGCATCTTGGTTCTGTTAGGGATTGCATGATCCATGCACTCGTGTAAGTGCTTGTAAAGTGCATTTGTGTAGGATTCAGCAGTCATACCTCTATTGCCCATCAGCATGGGTGTCATAAAGTTTGCCACTTCTGTCTTAAGAAGTGTGAAGTTGGCTTTGGAGAAATTGTTTACTGTGGTTTCCGTAATGGGGGGTGGGGGAGAGATGTGGATGTCTAGGGTGATTAGCTTGTGGTCGGATCTGACCAACGAGGAATTGACCTCTGGTGTGGAGCACCGGTTGCCCATGTTGGTAATAACCAGGTCTGGGATATTGCTGCCCCTGGTGGGTGTACACTCGCTAAGCAACAGTTTTGCTGTTTAGCGAGTGCAAAATAAAAAAAGAAGAAATGAAAGAAAAAAGTTAGAAGTGTGTGTGTGTGTGTGTGTGTGTGTGTGTGTGTGTGTGTGTGTGTGTGTGTGTGTGTGTGTGTGTGTGTGTGTGTGTGTGTGCGTGTGTGTGTGTGTGTGTGCATGCCTGCATGACTGCATTAGAGTGGGAGCAATTGAGCAGGTATTTTACACTCGCTAAGCAGCGGCTTTGCTGTTTAGTGAGTGTAAAGTAAAATAAGTAAGAAAAGAAAGTTAAGTATGTACGTATATGTTTGTGTATGTGTGTTTGTTTCTGTCTGCGTGTTTGAGAGTATGCTTGCCTGAATGAGATCTAAGGTGTATTTGCCTGTAAGTATGCTTGGGAAAAAATCATATACTATGTACGAATGACCAATTCATTGCTAACAAAAAACGGTGACATCTCTGAACACTTACCATCCTCATACAACTTTAAATGACTTGATGGAAAAGTACTGGTTTCTTCTAAGAGCACTTCACTTATCCCCTTGAAATCTGGCATGCTGTAACATTTTACCTGAAAGCAGCTATCTTACTATTCATGTCCTAAATATCAACTTTCACTGCCTTACTTCAGCCAGTATTTTCTTTGTTTGTTCCCACACTTCTTGTGCCATTTGCCAAGTATCTTTCATTAAAAGAATCCATAAACTTCATTTGTATTGCTTCCACAAAGATGGATTTGTACCAAATCATATGTGGGTACATAGTTTACAGTCACTGGTATAGTTTTGCAGACATTTCTCTTATAGTTTTACAACATCTTAAATAACCATCTTATCTACATCTCTGGTTGTGTTATATACAGAAATATCTCATCAACCAAAAGTGCAATCTTTTCATTTGAGCCTTGCCATTCTTAACCCCTTGGACCCAATTTTCTTTTTTTCTCTGCAAATGGCTTGAGGTGCACAGCAAAGGTAGTGGGGAGATCGTTTGGAGTAAATCAGCATTTTTTTTGTCATTTTCAATATGTAATCTCCACTACCACATAAATGGCAGTGACAAAAACGAATGCCTGTGGTAAAAAGTGTGTAAGTTATTAGTTTGTTTTGTATATTCCACAAGGTAGTATTACTGCTGGTATCTTGTCTACAGCAGTTGAGCTGAAGACTCTAAATGGCAATTTTTATAAAACAGGACATGAATGATACAAAAGCATTTGTGAAATTACTTCAATTCCCATTGAAGGCAGATCTGTTGCAGCATGTGATTTTTCTTTTTTACAGCCTCATAACCAAAATGGTCTTTACTAGCACTCCAGGAACTCGGTATATGAAGATTCCATTAGTTTGAAAGATTTACACAGATGACCTAGCTCTGCTGGTGTACAGGGATAAAATTCTGACTATGACCTAGTGACCTGAGTTTCTTTAGTGGCCTGGGCATCTGTATGAACTGGTGTGAATAGGGGTAGATGTGCTTGTCTTGGGGAGGGGTGGAGTCATGGTAGTTTCCTCTAGCTAGGTGGACAACTGCAAGCTAGGTGGTAGCTGCACCTTGTGGGAGTGGTGTGAGCTGGTAAATCTGTGCCCAGTCACAGTAATTAGGCACTTGCAACAGTCGGTAATGTGGTAAGTGAGAAAATTAGGTCCACCCAACCAACTGCAGATTGGTCTGCTACCTAAATTCGGGCTATTACTTTTGAGGTGCTGAGCTGATTAAGTTCTTGCTCCAGACAAGGAATCCATGGACCACAGGGCTCCGACCCTTTTTGGGGAGGGAACTGACTTGACCACAATAAAAAAAAATAGGGCCATTGGTGATTGGTAGAGGAATCATTGAGCGGCTTGTGTATATTGGGAGAGAGTGGAAAGAAAAAAATATATTTTACAATGATACATTTTTTAAGTTTAACCTTATAGAGATGAAATATATTTACCCTAATGTATGTCATATCCAGTAATGCTAATAATTTCTTATGAATAGATGTTTTCAGCCTAGAAACTTGTTTTGCAAAAGATCACATTTTATAATTCTTGCCAGACTATATAATTTTCATTCTAGAACTACAATAACTCATGTCAGCATATTTTTCTGTTTAAAGAAATCTAATCTATATTTTTTGCTTACTGAGTATCTTGTAATAAACAAAGAATTATGCAGCATTTCTTTGTTTCGCACAGTCTTGTTTAAATGTTACACATGAAGGCATGGTGAGTGCAGCAGGGGTTTGATTAATATTCTAAGAGACTTTTAACACTTGATGACTTGTAATTCCCAACTTGGCAATGTCAGTATTCTATGGAATCCTGGGAAAGCTCCAAAAACTATGGTTAAACAAACATAAATGTACTATATACAATGTAAACGACATACATGATTTAATATACAATAAAAATAAGAACAGATGAAAGAAAAATCTAAAACAGGCTAGAAGATCAGACACAGAACAGCAGTTAATGTGTGTAAGTCAGTAAACCGATCTGTGATGATATATCAAAGTGTTTTAGTGGAAGGGAATATCAAATGCGTCAAATGTTGACAATATTGTGGAATCTGTAATGCTTAACATTTAGGTTGTGTTATATGATTTCTGATTTAGAGTATGTTTAGATCTTTGTAATGCATGAAAGTGTTGTTAGTGCTGTTTTGTTTGGATTTTGGGTTGTATGCTGGTGCCATTTTTTTAAGGGTGTGCTAGGAGTGAATTTATTCTTTTAAGGGGAATTCTCCTTTATTAGTGTGACTGTTGAGTTGGTATATGAATGTATGGGGGGGTCAATCGTTTTTGGAGATCTGACCACAACACAAAATCTCACTTGGTAATCTAGTAGTTTTTGTTCACACCCCAAATCACTATGATAAAACTCACACCCAATATCCTTACCACAAATATAACTTGTGCATTACTGAGTCCTTACATGGACCTTCACATCTGAAGTATGCCTAATCATATTCAAATATACTGACTCAGAATGCAGCACAGTTTGAATGCCAAGATGAGTCTCCTAGTTTTAGATTTAATATATCAAGCAATCCAACAAATCCCAGATGCAAATCAATCTCTTTCTTGTGACCATTAACAATGGCGACAGAATCCTTTGATTTTATACATTGGTATGGAGATGCACGACTCTATTTTATTTTACTTTTTTTTTTTGCTTCCTACCATTCCTTGTCTATTTCCTCCATATTCAGCTAATATCCAGCTTTCAGCCCTGTAACTCTCTGCCCTATATTAATTTTCCAGAAACTAAATCCTGAATATAATTCTTTGTTGTGTGGGATGCCTGTCTTCTCAGAGAGAGCTGAGGTTTAACATCCCACTAACTTATAAGGGTCCAAGGGGTGAGAAATTGATCAAGGGTGATCGCAGGGAGCCATCGTACTACAGATGGCCAGTCAAAGTTCCTATCCTAAGGAGCACTGTGCAATGATTAATACACTGGGGACACACACCTGTATATCATGTCTTTCAGTCCTTTTCTACTCCTGGATAGCATATGATGCACCCAGTATCCACCATTTAAGAGACTTGCTGATTGAACTTTTCATCCAATCCTCCCAGGTTGAACCCCCACCAGAAGCCTTGATCAGTTTCTAAATTTGAGCAATTCATGGCATAGACAGACACCTTGCCTTAGAGCCATTGGGCTGGCCAGAGATTTATACGACTTTAGGACATTTGATCTGCGAACAAATAGGACATCTACCCATGCCACTGATATCCCAGGTTTTGAACTGTGGCCTAAATTTCATATGACCAGACAGAGAAGTAAAAGATTAATGTCATATCTCTGTTTTATTTTGTAGAAATAACCCTGTTCAAGTTTGTCCACTACCATATGACAGCTTTTGGGGTGGAGCTACATAATGGCCACCAAGAAAATTATAAATGTGTGAAACATTCACCTGGTCACAATACATATGCAAGGGACTGATAGTGCACTTAGAAACAAAAAATCCAGATCCTGTATATATTGGATGACTCACAAAGCTAATAGTTTCATATTCTCACTTTCCACTCTTCTTCTTCTTTTTCTTTCAGCTGTTCCCGTTAGGGGTCGCCACAGCGGATCATCTGTTTCTATTTTTCCTGTCCTCTGCATCTTTATCTATCACACCAGTCACCTGCATGTCCTCTCACCCATCCATAAACCTTAACTTAGGCCTTCCTCTTTTCCTCTTACCTGGCAGCTTCATCCTTAGCATCCTTTTCCCAGTATACTCTGCATCCCTCCTCAGCACATGTCCAAACTAACGTAATCTTGCCTCTCTGGCTTTGTCTCCAAACCTTCCAACCTGGGCTGACCCTCTAATATACTTATTCCTGATCCTGTCCACCGTTGTCACACCCAGTGCAAATCTTAACATCTTTACCTCTGCCACATCCAGCTCTGACTCCTACCTTTTTGTCAATGCCACTGTCTCCAACCTTTATAACATAGCTGATCTCACTACCCTCTTGTCGACCTTCCCTTTCACTCTTACTTGTACTCGTCTGTCACAAATCACTCCTGACACTCTTACTCTCTTCTTCACCTCTACTCCACATTCGCCATTACTCTGAACTGTTGATCCCAAGTATTTATACTCATCCAGCTTTGCCAGCTCTACTCCCTGCATCCTCACCATTCCTCTATCCTCCCTCTCATTCACACATATATTCTGTCTTAGTCCTGCTGACCTTCATTCCTCTTCTCTATAGAGCATATATCCACCTCTCCAGGGTCTCCTCAACCTGCTCCCTACTCTCACTACAGATCACAATGTCATCTGCAAAGATCATAGTCCACGGGGACTCCTTTCTGATCTTGTCTGTCAACCTGTCCATTACCATTGCAAATAAGAAAGGGCTCAGAGCTGATCTTTGATGTTATCTCACCTCCACCTTAAATGCATCCATCACTCCCACCACAGACCTCACCACTGTCACACTACCCTCACCCATATCCTATACCACTCTTACATACTTCTCTCCCACTCCCGACTTCCTCATACAATATCACAACTCCTCTCTGGGCACCCTATCATATGCTTTCTCCAAGTCCACAAAGACACAATGCAACTCCTTCTGACCTTCTCTGTACTACTCCATCAACACTCTCAGAGCAAACATCACATCTGTAGTGCTCTTTCCTGGCATGAAACCATACGGCTGATCACTAATCATCACCTCCCTTCTTAACCTAGCTTCCACTACTCTTTCCCATAACTTCATGCTGTGACTGATCAATTTTATCCCTCTGTTACTACAGCTCTGCACATTACCCTTATTCTTAAAAATTGGTACCAAAATATTTTTTCTCCACTCCTCAGGCATCCTCTCACTTTCCAAAATTTCATTAAACAATCTGGTTAAAAACTCCACTGACATTTCTCCTAAACACCTCCATGCTTCCACAGGTATGTCATCTGGACCAACAGCCTTTCCATTCTTCATCCTCTTCAGAGCTGTCCTTACTTCCTCCTTGCTAATCTGTTGCACTTCCTGATTCACTATCTCCACATCATCCAACCTTCTCTCTCTCTCTCATTCTCTTCATTCATCAGTCCCTCAAAGTACTCTTTCCATCTGCTCAACACACTCTCCTCACTTGTGAGTACATTTCCCTCATTATCTTTTATCACCCTTACCTGCTACACATCTTTCCTAACTTGGTCCCTCTGTCTAGCCAATCGGTACAGGTCCTTTTCTCCCTTCTTAGAGTCCAACCTTTAATATAACACTTCATACACCTTATCCTTAGCCTTCGCCACCTGCCATGCACCTTATCTCCTTATACTCCAGTCTACTTTCTTCATCTCTCTGACAATCCCACTTTTTCTTCACCAGACTCTTTCTCTGTAATCTCTCCTGTACTGCCTCATTCCACCACCTGGTCTCCTTGTCCTCCTTCCTCTGTCCAGATGTCACACTAAGCACCTTTCTAGCTGTCTCCCTTACTAGCTCTGCTGTAGTTACCCAGCTATTCGGTAACTCTTCACTGCCACCCAGTGCCCGTCTTAACTATTCCCTGAACTCCACCTCACAATCATCCTTTTTCAATTTCAACCATTTGATCCTTGGTGCTACCCTCACACTCCTCCTCCTCTTCTTGATCACCAACATCATCCTACAGACCATCATTCTATGCTGCCTAACTACACTTTCCCCTGTCACCACTTTACGGTCCCGAATCTCCTTCACACTGGCCCTTCTGCATAGGATATAATCCACCTGTGCGCATCTTCCTCCACTCTTGTATGTTTCCCTATGCTCCTCCCTCTTGTTAAAATATGTATTCACCGCAGCCATGTCCATCCTTTTCGCAAAGTCCACTACCATCTGACCTTCTGCATTCCTTTGCTTAACAGCATATCCCCTCTGTTCCCATCATCAACATGCCCATTGAAATCTGCTCCACTCACCACTCTCTCACCCTTGGGTACAGTCATCACCACTTTATCCAACTCACTCCAAAATTTTTCTTTCTCATCCATCGCACACCCAACTTGCGGAGCATATGCACTAACAACATTCATCATTACACCATCAATTTCCAGCTTCATAAACATCACTCTATCTGACACTCTTTTCACCTCCAAAACACTCTTGGCATAATGTTTGTCAGTCTTATGATTTTTCTAGTAAGGAATCACTTTACACTTTAAAGTTGTTTCATATGGACTTATTCCAAGCCTGTAAAATGCAGATTTATATTCAATAATGGATGATATTGTGGTATAAACTGGTATAATAATCTGCCTGCGGTGACTAGACATACCCATTAGAATTAGCAGAGCCTGAAACATTGGGATGGGGGGAACCACTAGCCACCAGGGGTAATTCATAAGGTGCACGCCTTAAGGCATACAAGGTTGGGAGGGACACTAGCCACCAGGGTTATGTCATTAGTTGCATGTATTAAAGGCACACAGGGATGGGAGGGGCACTGGACATTCAGCAAAAATCTGTACAGTTGAGAGGTATGAAGGGGGTACTAAGTCACAAAAATGGTAAGAAATTTAAAATATTCCTGTATCAAAGTTGCTTGAATAACAGTATTTGTGTTAGCATGCATTTTCTGAACCAAAAATGACTTTTTTTGTGGGGGGGGGGGGGTGAGTAAGATCAGTCTAGCAGTGGCAGCAGTCAAGAGGTACCGCTTGACCTCTTAGCTCAAGAAATATGTATACATCCTAAAATAAAGGGGACACAAAAGACTCAAAAAATAGAATACAGTTTTAAAGATTGCTATTATAAAATTACAAATATTCTTGAAAAATAGGATTTGTTTTAACATGCATTTTCTAGAGGAAAAAAGTGTGAAACTCAACTGAATGTCATTTAAAATGATCTTACTCCACAATGGCCAGAACAAACCCCACATTTTAGGTGTAAGGGACCCCCCCCCCCCCAAAAAAAAAGAGAAGTAAATATCTGGATATTTTTGGAAAAAGTTATATTCGGGATGCAGCTAATTAAACAGATTTATGTATCAGTGTAAAACCAACAGATTATAATCAGGTTGGATTAGAACTGATATTTTTGTTGCTAGATTAATATTGGTTAGAGAAAAAGAAGGGTACACTGAGGAGTGATAATCCTAAAGAAATGTATAACTGTTTTCTGTCTCAACAACATATGCATTATTTATTGGCATTCACTATTGTTTCAGGAACAGAGTACATTTCAGGCTTTAATAAGTAATGGATCTTGGGCACATGTATAAATTAATGCACACACTTTTTCTGTGCAACTTTTTTAGGGTTTGACTCATTCATTGATCCTTGACTTTATGAAGAAAGCAGTGTTCAGTTTCAAAATAAAAAAAAATACTTTTATGTGCTGCATGCTGCTCTGATTATGAACTGCTCATCTCCCACCTTACATTCTGCTACGCTGCATGTCCATTTATTAATGACTCTTTCTATAATTTTCATGCACTGTGACAGGAGACTGATGCCTCTGTACTGCTCACAGTTGCAGATGTCCTATTTGTTCTTGTATGCTGGCACAAGTATACTTACTCTCTAGTCGTCTGGGATACACCTTTCTCACCACACTGCTATGAATACCCTCAGAAGATATTTTACCCATCTCACCCAGCATCTTTATCATATCTGCTGTGACCTCATCTGAGCTTTCTGCTTTCTCTGACTTCATTATCCTTAATGATGTTCTAAGTTTCTTGCAGGGTGGTTTCATCATCAGTTATCATAGCCTGTATCTGGGGCGGTACAGCTTCTGTGTATTTTTTGTCCTTCCTAATCTGATGGAAATAGTGAGCAGGTTGTAGCTGGCCTTCCTTTATAAAGGGTGAATGACTGTCTTCTTTATGTTTCTATCTTGGTCTTGCAATCTGATGTCATTTCTTTGAGTCACCTACTGTGTGTCTTTCCAGAAGCTGCTACAATGCCTCCAATGCCCTTTTCTTCACTATTGCATATCCTTTCTTAGGCAACCAGTAATCCTTCCTAGCCTGGTTGGTAATTTCTATCACTTTTTTTCCTGCCCGCCTTTATTTTGCAGACTTCCTGGACTGCTGCATTCTACCACCCACTTTCCTTATGTACCTTATTATCATACTTGGCTCGGTCACATATAAGTTCTGCAGTCCTCCCACACACTGGTTTGAGGTGCTGCCATTCTTCAATTACACTTATTTCTTCCTCTACTTGCTGTGCTGAAGCCCTGAGTAGTTCCTTCAACTGTTGCAACTTTTCTACAGTCAACTTCCAGGTCTTGAGACAGGTCTCTGTTAATCTTGGAGCCCTCTCTCAACACTGCTTGCAGCTGAGTGTAGCAACCAGTGGTTTATGTTGTCGGCTGACTGTATGGCTATGGATGACTTTGCAATCATTGATTATACCCTTGTACCCTTTTCTTACTAGGGAAAGACTACCTGAGTTGCATATTGGCCACTCTTGGATATGAACTTGTGACTGTCTCTCTTTCTGAAGCATATGCTGGCTACTATGAAGACATTTGACAGACAGAATTCTCGAATGGCCTCCCCTTTATTCCTGTACACCCACCTGTGTAGAGCCAGGCAGTCCTCATCTCCTGTTTTGTCTGTCTAGACACGTGCATTCAAGTCATTCATTATCAGTACCGACTCGTGTGTTCCTGCTTTCTCTAGTAGGTCCTGCAGCTGCTGTCTGAATGCACTCATCAGTATCACAACCATGCTGTGGGGCACAGGCTGAGAATGTGAATTCTTCCCTAGTCTTACCCTGGAGTCTGATTGCCATGAGTCTGTCACTAATTCCAATGATATCCCTCAATGCCTTCTGATACCTTTCTCTCATCAACATCCCAACACCATTTCTAGTCTGTCCTGAATTGTACAGTCTGCATCTCAAGCAAAGGGGCTTGGTTGCAGTGTCTTCCCATCTTGTCTCCTGGATACATGGGATGTCCAGCCTCCTCCTTACCATCATGTTATCCACTTCCAGGCTGTGTCCTGTCAGTGTAGCATTTCTCAGTTCATGTTTGACAGGTTCATTGTTTTATGTCCAGTTTTTGCTCAACAGAGCTATCCAAGAAAACCAACACTGGGCAATTGTACGCCAGCTAGCCAGTAGCTGTTTAACCCATGGCTGCTGAACTTTATGGCAGGTACACAGCCAATAGGAGTCACATACACACTTTGTGGAGTGCATTCAAACCCTACTATTATCTATATCTTTGCTAGTGGATGAACAGCAATAGGTGTAAGCAGTAGAATTCCTGTGTAACACGTTCTTATCTTTGTTACCAACTAAAAAACAATGAAGCAGGGTAATATCATAAAAGGAGGCAATTTCTTCAAAATATATACTGAGCAGCAAAGAAATAGCAAGTAGAAAGTGAATACTAGATACATGACCTAGGGTCATATCATTTACGCCTAGCCATACTCGGCCAATAGTCAGTAGAGATTAGAAATCCTGCTGCAAGGCTGTTACACTGGAATTAATGGTCCTACAGTAGTATTGCAGAAGAAAGGATTTCCCAGTGGTGCTTCATACATTCAGGTATGCATTACAGTTGATCAGAATGCCCAAATGCACAGCGCTGGCTTTACTTTTTCTAACATGTTCTGGATAAGTCATTTATGTTGGTCAGTGTGTATTCATCACCAGGCTAAACAAGAAGAAAGTTACTGTCAGCTGCCTGTCAGGTGCCAGGATCCGCCACATAACGCATGCACTCAGGTCACTCCACAAGAACTGCAAATATGACTCTGTCATTGTCCATGTTGGTGTGAATGACCTGAGACGTACCTCCCTGGACTACATGAAAAGAGACATGGAGGAGCTGTCCGATCTTGTAGCCCAGGCAGGTATTACCCTAGCCCTGAGTAGCATCCTGCCATCACCCAGAATTATACCACAGTACAAGGACAAAATGACTGACTTCAACAATTGGCTAAGCTTCTGGTGTCATTCTAAGGGGATCCAGTATCTGTCTGCCTGGGATGACATGATCGACAAACCACGATGCTTTGCCAGAGATGGCCTGCACCTGTCGCCCCTGGGATTCCGGATACTGGCTAAGGCTCTAGCCACCCCTATAGTGCCTTTTTAGGCAAGGTTCAAATGACAAATTCACCACCGTAACAGATACAGGCAAGAAGAATCTGAGGGTATTGCTACTCAATGCTAGAAGTCTAAACCTTGAAACGCACTCACTCAAGGCACTCCTTAAAATGGAGAACATCGACATCTGTGCAGTGACAGAGACCTGGTTCAAGGCTCCAGAGAGTACCCCTGCATTACTAGGCTATAATTCATACCACACCTTTCGGCCACCTAACCTGGACTGAAACACTAAAGGCAGAGGTGTGTCCATATTCATTAAGGATATCCACACCTCCAGGCTAGTTGCTCAGCATAATGCATCCGAGATTATCCAAGTGCAACTAACTGTGGGCAAGACTGCAATCCAAATTGTAGCTTGCTACAGATCCCCCACCATGCCCCGGGATTCCCACTCCTCATTTCTTGAAACACTGGAAAATATTAGGGTACAACCTAACACCCTAATAATGGGCAATTTCAACTACCCTACCATTAACTGGGAAAACTACTCATGTACCAACTCTTGTGCTCAACATTTTCTGGAATTCATAAATTCCAATGTCTTGGATCAACTTATCCACACCCCCCCAGTGGCAGCAATATCCTAGACCTGGTTATTACCAACATGGGCAACCAGAGCTCCACACCAGAGGTCAATTCCTTGTTGGTCAGATCCGACCACAAGCTAATCACCCTAGACATCCACATCCCTCCCCCATCCCCCATTAGGGAAACCACAGTAAACAATTTCTCCAAAGCCAACTTCACGCTTCTTAAGACAGAAGTGGCAAACTTCACGACACCAATGCTAACGGAAATAGAGGTATGACTACTGAATCCTACACAAATGCACTTTATAAGCACTTACACGAGTGCATAGATCATGCTATCCCTAACAGAACCAAGATGCTATCCTCCAAAAAAAGGAAGCCAATCTGGTGGTCCCCTGCCATAAACAAACTACAACAGAAGAAAGAAACTGTTGCAAAAAATAGTAAAATCCCATGATTGGAGAAACTCCCTGATCAGCCTCACTAAGAAGCTAAGATCCCTCATAAAATCCTCCAAAGCTACTTATGAAAACAAAATCGCCACTGACTCTAAAGACACCAACAAAGCATTTTATAGATATGTCAAGAATCTCAATGGCAACACTCAGATCTGCTCTGAGTTACAGCACAATGACACTAAATATATAGAACCAACTGATATTGCCAACATCCTGGCAGATAGGTTCAGTGCTAAGTTTACCCCCCTGTCATCCCCTAAAGGGCCCATCTTTATACCAGAAGAATGCAAAGTTCCTGTAATCATGGCTGCACAGGTAAAAAACACACTATCCAAAGCCAAGAACACAGCATCCATGGAATCTGACAACATCCCAGGCTGTGTTCTACATGAACTACAGAGCAAACTGGCACCCCACCTAAGTACCATGTTCAGTCATAGCCTCACCTGAGGCTATGTGCCCACTGAATGGTGCACAGTGACAGTTATCCCACTCCACAAAGGGGGAGCCACCACAGACCACAGAAACTACCGCCCTATTAGCCTAACAAGCCTGGTCTGCAAGGCTATGGAACGTATCATCATGGAACTTATAAACAATGACAGTGGTAATCTCCAAACTCAAGACCCCACACAGTTCTGGTTTGTAAAAGGCAGATCATGTCTCCTAAACCTGATAGACTTATTTGAAGCAGTCACCAAAGCTGTAGATGAGGGTAAAGTGGTTCACACAGCCTATCTAGATCTTGCCAAGGCTTTCAACACCATCCCCTACTCTGAAATTATAGATAAACTCACTAAACTAGGCATAAATCCCTATGTCACAAGATGGATTGCCAACTGGCTCACTGACAGAACCCAGACTGTAAAAGTAGCAGACTCCAAATCCAACTTCAGACCAGTGACAAGTAGAGTACCACAGGGTTCAGTGCTGGGTCCTCTCCTGTTTGGTATCTACTTCTCTGAAGTACAGGCTAACACAGAAGGTCTTTGGCTAATGAAGTTCGCAGATGACTGCAAACTAGGAGCCATAATCAAAACTCCAAAATATGTGGACATCTTACAAAAGGGCCTCACTGAGACAGATGCCTGGTGTCAAAGCCATGGCCTCAAGCTCAATGCTAAAAAGTGCACTGTCATCCCTTTTGGTAGAAACTCTGTACCCATGAACTACCACATAGGTGGTAGTCTACTTAACACCAAAAGTGTGATAAGAGACCCTGGGACACAGGTGGACAGTAGTCTCTCCTTTGATAATCACATCACCACAGTAGTCATGATACCCTTCTACATGGCACACCTCATCACAAAAGGTTTCTTATCCAGGAAAAAAGAGATCATTGTTCCCCTCTACTCATCACTCATTAGACCCATTATAGAGTACAGTGCCCCTTTTGGTATGTACCTCACAAGACATCTACAACAACTGGAAAGGCCACAGAAATACCTCACAAAGAGGATTACTGGCCTCAAACAGATACCCTACGCAGACTGTCTCAAAATACTGCAGCTTTACTCTGTCGCATATCGCCTACTCAGAGGCAATCTCTGCCTAACACACAAAGCAATGCCAAACCCAGAGCTTTTAGACATGCTCCACTTAAAGAAATCCCAATCCCTACGAGCTACATGCTTTAGGGAACTAAACCTTGTCACCACAATAAACAGAACATGCTGGAGGGATAGATTCCTGTCCCAGAGACTTCCCATACTCTGGAACAAACTACCTATCTATATCAAACAAAGCTCCTCATTAGCACTCTTCAAGAAAAATCTTGATGATTGGATGGGAGATAGGAAATTCACCCCAGGGATCACTTCTGTGGCTCTGCTCAACAGTGGCACAGGAAAATAATTTTCTTAGGTGGCGAAAGCCAGGATACCTTTTGGCTATGTTTATATAGGCCCTAGGGTCAATAGCCTAGTACCTACCTATGAACCTATGAATTTTCCTGGAAGCCAGAATAATCCTGCTAAGTGGTCTGAGGCAGGGAGTGGAGTATTTTGATGACTGTATTTTAGTATATTTCACAGTTGTATATAAATGCCACGAGTTGGTGTTAACAATAGTCAGTGTCACCCATTATGCCTGCCTTCCATTCCATGATGTGACTTGGATAAGCAGTCTGTATGGTAGACATGTAAGGAAACAAGTAATTGATAGTCACATGGTACAGTGGAACAGAGATTGCATAAATATGGAGGTAAATTTGTTTAGAGCTAGTTTCTGGTGTTTTGTCCATGCTTAGATGTAACTGTTTTGTGACACAAGTACCATGTGAATATTTATGATTATCCTCAGTTTAAAAACTGGTTTTCTCTGTGTTACTTCTCATACCTCATCCGAGGCTACTGTTAAGATTCCTGAGACTATACTAAACCATTGTCTCTGACTTAGGGTTCCCATGCATATGCATCACACCTCTTTCTTCATCTTCTGTTAATGAACAGTCAATTGAAATTACACTGAGGAGTCGTGATGTCTGCATAATGAATTGATCTCCTCAGCATACCTGTTAGCTCAGCTGGTCCCTTCCTGTACTGAAAGCCAGAGTCATTGTTATTCATCAGGCTTCACAAGTTATGCACTTGTAGATGCTAAGATAATTGAAAGGTGTCTTATCTGCATAACTGATCTGGCTTTAAACCTTAGAGAATCTTCTGTAATCTTTGTCTTTATTCCGTGTTGGGATGGCCATGGTGGTGCAGCGGTTAATGTTGTCACCTCACAGCAAGAGGTTCTCTGGTTCGATCCTCGACTGGGGTGCCTTCTGTGTGAAGTCTGCATGTCCTCCCTGTGGTCACATGGGTTTCCTCCCACATCCCAAAGACATGCTGTAGGTGGATTGGACACTCTAAATTGGCCCTAGGTGTGAGTCTGTGCATGTGTGTGCCTTCCGTGGAAGGTTGGGTGCCGGGCTGGCAACTTGACACCATAAAACTCCACTGCCAATCATGAGCAGACAGGTGATCCACTGTGGCGACCCCTAACCGGGAAAAGCCAAAAGAAAAAGAAGAATTCTTTATGCAGTGTTGATGTCATGGGCAGTTTGTACATTATCTAGCTTGCCTGTATTCTGATGTTCAGCTATTTAAAACCCAAAGTTTGAGCTGTGAACCCTTTTCTTTTTATGAAGCCATAGCCTATCCCTGTCGTCATGTGAGTTGATATTTGTGTATAGTTTTACTAAGTGTCGTCATCACATTTGCTTTTTTTTATTTTCCTATGGAAAATGAGCTTTCAATCTGGATCCCTGCTGTAAGAAGTAAATTCGTACTTCCGTATTATCCCAATCACATTCCTAACACAAGTAGCATCTGTTTTCCCAGCCCTTCTCCTGCTGAAAAATGTTCATATGTAAGTACCCTGACATATCGTACAACATAACCTGATTTAAATTAAGTGGTTGTGGGAATCCGGTCTCTGAAAGAGGAACAGCTTCTGTTAAATGAGGTTTGGGCTTCATTTACAACCTGTTCAGTGCTTTATCCAAAGCTTTGACATTGTGCACAGCCTTACAAATTAAACTTTTCACATTTATCCCTTATCATACAGATTGTTTTACAAATGTAGAACTCCATGTCTGTGTGCACATATTTATTTCAATGTAAATGTTATTAACTTAGCGATACATATGCCATCAGTCTCTGTTGCTGCCATCTCGGATGGATTATCCTCTCGAATATGGCACGCTTCTGTTTATTTGCAGATACTGCACTAAGATACTTATATCTGAATGATGAATGTTTTGTCAAATGTCATTTTAGGAGGTCTTGTGTTTTAATTTTAATGCTGTCCAGGTAAACTGTTTGCAGTTGGCTGACTGTAATACTTTATGAACATTCTGTGTCTGATGGGTCGGGTTTTTCTGCAGTGGTTACTCGTTAAATGTTTTCATAAATGTGACAGGTTAAGCATGGTGTGGTATGTGTATGTTTGCTGTTAACATTATGTTGCAGTAAGTAGTTAAGTAAGTAAGAAACATTGTTTTGCGAAAACAAAACAAATTAGAACAGGTTGGGAATGTGGTTGCCATAATGCGTAAGTACCGTAAATTAATATGGTAATAGAAATGCAGCTGTCACAGTTACATAAAAACTGACTGTAGTATAAAACATATTGTTAGAGGTAGTCTGGTTTATCTAACTTCTTGATGGAATGTGTGAAATTTTGGATATTAGTGAATAGAGAAACTTGTTGTGGCAGCCTGCAATGGACAGCAATATTGAGATTGAGCAAGAACAGTATGCGCACTGTTCGAAAAGTGAGAGTAGGCACTGCATAGCATGAAGGAAAGAATATATTAAGTTGCAATATTAAAAAAAAAAGTAACAACAATGAATATGTGCAGGCAAAAGCAGTAGTACCTACAAATATAATCTGTCATTGGCCGAGATTAACTGTAGTCTGTGTGTGTTACAGGCATGTTTAGAGGAATACTTAGAGACCTTTATATTATGGATTGCTAAAAGCATTTTTGTAACATGATTTACTCTAAAAGTGCTATTCAGTTGATAGGAGTAAGGAGAGAGAGATGAGGCAACACTTTTCCTGGCACACTAGGCAGACTGCAAGCAACTCTGATGTGTATTATGCAAAGCTGACTAAATAGCTGAACCTTGCAGGGCGGAAAATGTGATACTCTAGCAAGCTGAGGGTTGGAATATGGGAGGAGTAATTTGAGAAGAAAGTGAAGCAGATCAAAGTTGAATGTCTAAAAACTGTCTTTCTCAGCAATGAGCTGTTTCTTCTGGAAACTTTTCCTCACAAAATGTGTAAAACATCAGCAACAAACACATTTGTAAAAGGCACTGTGTGACAGTAAATGATACTTTTACTGAAGCCTGTCAAACTTGGCTGCTTTTTTTCTTCCATTTGTGAATTCAACTCTAATATGGCAGTCCAGTCCAGCTATGGGCATTGTATTCTCAGAAACAGTGGACTCGCAGGGTATCATGGGGAAGATTTTTCTTTAGAAGAAAATAAACTTTCATCGGGATGTCTGCCTCAGGAGGGAAGTCAGGGTTACAAACAGAATAAAATTAGTAATGACTACTTCTGTCTGGTCCTTACTTGTTTGCAATGAGCCAGACTTAAGGAAACGTTAAAAAATATAGCTCTTTTAATTATTTTCCTGTAGTGGTCTTTTAAGTAAGAAAAAGAGAGGAGAGAAATTATACTTCAGAGCACCTAATTTAGTGGTCCCTAACTAGCTGTCTAACAAGATGAAAAGACAAGGAAAAGAATAACTCGTGTGCATGTCTTGCATCATAATGTATTGATTATTTATTTTTTTTATCAGCTTATTTGCTAAATCTGTAGGTAAAATAATACATATCTGTGCTCTTTTCAGGCACAACCTTGGCCACATGAACAACTGCTTTTAAGAAGTACATTATAATATTTCTGTTAAATTTAAAAATTTTATAATTCTTTCTTTTTTCTCTACTGTTACCCGTTATCCTCACTCTCACTCTTTCTTCTCATTTTTACTAATAAGGGATATTTTTTCTAATTATAGATATGTTGCCAAATTTTTCTCATGTACTCTAATGTACATTATGTTATCATGTTAATTATCTTGTATTGTTGTAATATGGAGCTTTTCTTCCAAGGCCACCACTGAAAAAGGGCATTAGCCCAGTCTGACTATCCCGTTCAACATATGTCAAATAAATAAATAATAAATCAGTTTACAAGCAATAAAAATGAAGTGCAGCACTATAATAAATAAATAAGTACTGAGAGTGACCTCAGCAATTGCTAGAGTTGGGGTTGGAGGTGACGGGTCATACAGACCCACAGCTTTATTACTTTTGTGATAGAGAACATGCAAATTGACATACAATGAAAAAAATATATTTTTGCAAAGTTGAAATATGCATCTAATGGCAGACCATCTATATAAGTTTTCATTTATTTATGAATTTGTCTTTGTTAACCAGGAAATGTCCTATTGGGTAAAACCCATTTTCAGCAGAGGCCTGAGGAAAAAAGCTTTACATTTAAGTTATACATGATTTACATTTATAATTGCAGGGTAAAACATCTGTACATGAGATTATTTATATGATTTTTAAATATTTTTTAGATATGTTTTACATGAGCATAACATTTTAAGACAAAAATTCGAGAGAAATTAACATAAATTGACTAATTACTGAATAGAAAAATAACATACAATAAAAGTTAATATATTTATAGCATGATGGCTGCAGGAAAATAAACTGGTATGTTTTTTAGTTTAGTAATAATTTACAGACAATTGATAATGCAGCTTAACAACTGATGAGAGACATGAAAGTTAACGTTATGGAAATGATCAGGAAGAGGGATTGTGGTTAGTGAGGGAGTGTGAGAGGAGGAGGAAAGGAAGAGTTTATGAAATAAGTACAGTATAAGGAGGAGCGATAAGGTACAAAAAGACTGGGAAGCAAAGTGGTTGTAAGAGTTGGAGAAGATTAACCTGAGTAAAGTGCTAGCCAGGTGAGCAGGAAGAAGAGAGACATCTTTGCCATAGGTGCTGTTTAAGTAAAGTTTTGAAACTATTTAAGTTTTCTATCTGTTTTAACTGTGTGAGGATTTCATTCCTGAGTTTTGACACTTAATGAGAGTAGAGAGAGAGAGTCTCCGGTAATGTTGAATGTCTTACTGATACATAGTAAGTAAAAGTGTATTGCTAGAGCAAATATCTCTAGTGGGTGAATAGTACAGTAGAATATTTTGCAATGCTGTGCATTTGTCTGAAGAGTACAATAGGTTTTGGGCAATGATTAGTTGTGAGCATGTCAATGCGTTTGGAAGTCTATGCTAGTTTAATATTTTTAATGCAGGACAACGATGTGTTTTATAATGGTGGTTGGTTGGTTGGTTGGTTGCAAATTTAGCTATTTTGTTGTAGCAGGAGGCTAGTTTAGTTTTATATGTAGTGTTGATATTTGTAAGAATATGTGAAGTATATAATAGAGACGTACTAAGGTATATTGCTTGCTTGATCTGTCAGGTTGTGTTTGGCCCTATAGAGGGAGTCAAGTTTTTTATGAGTTTTCTTGATGGAATGAAGTATGTGGTGATCAAATTTAAAGATGTCATCTATTATGCCTCTGGGTAGTTTAGTTTGGCTTATGGTTTCTATTTTTTGTTATTCCTTGAGGTAATAAGAAATGTGTTTCTGGTTAAAGTTGTTGTTGTTGTTTTTCGGTTTTTCCCAGTTAGGGGTCGCCACAGCGTAACTCCAGTCCGCTAATGATTTGCAGTAGAGTTTCACAAATGCAGAGGTGCCAGCTCGACGTTCAACCTTCAGCAAAGGAACGCCCATTTACACATGTCTTTTGAACGCCCACCCAACCGCGGGGAGGATATACAGACTCCACACAGAAGGCACTCCCCGCACTCCAGCCGAGAATCGAACAGGAGAACTTCTTGCTGTGAGGCAACAATGCTACCGCTGCACCACCGTGGCTATTGTTTCTGGTTAAAGTGTTGTTTGGAATAAATAGCATAAGTTTGTTTTTTTAGCATTAAGCAGCAAATGAGGTTTAGAAAGAAAAAGTTGTCCAGAAACACCTTGAGTGGCAAGTTGGTTCAGAGGAAGTTGGTCAACAGGGGGGGGGGTTCTAAAGGTCAAGAGGGGTGTTAGGCCTGGCTGTAAAGATTTAGGCATGAACTTGCTGTATTACAGGCTTATAACCGAGATGACTATTAAGTACTTAAGTTGACAGGTAGGCCTTAGATTAATAATAGTGTGCATGGAGGTAGGTAATGGTTGTGTATTATTTTATTTTTCTTCTCTAGGAGCTCAGAGTATTCATAGGTAACCACTGCTGAGCAATCGGTAGTTTAGTTGGGCATTGGTACAGTTTTACTTGAGTGAGAGTCTCATTCTGACAAAGGAGCTGTTTCTGATGGTTAGAGGTTTGTGGGAGGTTGTTGAGTAAGTGGGAGTAGTGGTTCACATGCCTGCAGGTAGTGGGTTTCTTGCTTGATTCCATTCAGATGTTTTCATGCTAGGAGTAGGTTGTAGTCCCATCCCATTAATTTGCTTGCTTGGGTCAAAGTGTAACTGAGGAGAGCATGCTAAAGGTGCGATTGATTGTTTAAGTTAGGTATTCTTAACTGTATTTTATAGCATTCATGTGGCTGGTATGCTAACAGCTGAGCCATGAGTGACATTTCATGGGTCATAAAGCACCCACAGTAATGGCTGCTTGCCACACATGCACAGTAAAGCATTAACCATTATGTGGGGTGGGGGTTGCATGGATATGATTACGATCAGTCCACATTTGAATCCCTCAATTCTTTGTCGTGTGAGGGAATACTAAACTTACAGTTATTAATTCAAAAGGAGGAGGCAGAAGTGAAACCAAGATTTTTTTATTCCACAACAATGAGCACTTTCATTCAAATTACATGGACTTCATCCTTTCTAATGAAGTCCATGTAATTCAGATAAAAGCGATTAACATTGTGGAACAAAAGAATCGTGGTTCCACTTCTGCCTTCTTCTTTCGGATTCCTGGCTGGATTACTTTATTTTTTGTTACAAAGTTACAGTTATAAGGAAAAAAGAAGGAAAATGAGGAAATCAACATCAGTTGGGCAGTGTGCGGACTGCAGTGAATCGCACTCTGCGTTGGCATTATGGTATGGTGAAGTTATAATAAAAAAACAAAAATAAAGAAATGGAAAAAGGGAAACCAATGATTACTAGTAGAGGGGGGTAGGAGGAGTCCGGGGTGGTAACACATGGAAGGGGGTTTAGAAGGAAGGCTAGCAGGGATGTTACAATTATGATGTGGATAGTTAGTAGATGGGTTGTCTGAGGTAGTGAAAGCAAGGGGCTGGTAGTGCAGCTAATTTTATGTACAGCCCTGCTGAAAAACAAAAGAAAACAGCAACATAATAACACCAACTGTTTGGCATGATGGTTAAGGTGTTTACCTGGCCAACACAAAGTGCAGGGCTTGTTCTTAGCTAGTATATAAAAAATAAAGTACAGCTTACTGAAAGTTGGAGGTTCCAGTTCAGGTTAAGTAAGCTTTGGGCAATCTGAGGCTGATGAACTTTGGGTGCAGGACAGTCCAGTATAACATATTTTAATACTGGAAGGTTTGTGCCTTTGAGTCAATGTCATTGTACATTTTCACTAGCCATGCTACTCAGGGGAAGTTTAATGTACAACCTCTGTTGGCAAGACTAGAATTTTTTGTTTGTATGTGCAAAGTTCTTAATGTTGTTCTCTCTTTTGGCAGATGGCTGGAATGCAAAGTTTGAGGCAGAGATGGGGGGGGGGGTATTGTCTTACAGGCAGAAGAGCTGTTTTGGGAATTGCCAGCCAGTGAGTCTCCTGCAACAGAAGAACCCAGTGTGTCCAGTCAGAAGAATAGAGGGCAGGTGACAAAGAGCAGGTCAGTGGCCTGAGGGAAGCAAGCACAGCAGTCAATGGATAGTGCCACAGTGGATGTTCTGGCCACTGGAGCTGTGCCCAGTGCGGTTGCAGGTAATGATACTTTGTTGGGAGTTCATGTAGACATGTCAGACTTTGTGTGGTTTTGGACTAGCCCTGATGTAGGAGGAGGCAGGGAGTCACTTTAGCAGCTTGAGGAAATAGTAAATGTCATAGAGGATTGGGAGAGGCTTAGTGAGGAGGGGCAGTTCCAGTGGAATGCATTCAATGAGGAGGGTAGCATAGGTTTGTCTACAGGGAGTTTAAGGTCATTGTTAGACAGGGTTGAGTCACAACAGCAACTGGTGGATTTGGACTTTGTGACATGACCGTGGGATCGGTTAGCCTGGGTCAAGTGAAGGGGCAGGTCTTTCTGACCCTTCACATGCTGACATTGGTTAAAGAAAAGATATGGAAGGGTGAGTATGTAGATATCTTCAAGTTAAATGATGCTGAAGGGGTTCAATGCTTGATGGAATCAGAAATGGCAAATAGCAAAGATCTTCTAGCAACTTTAGCGGCTTTGGGGTGGAGGAGAGTAGGTAAGCTGTGAGCTAGAACATGGGACAATTGGGTGCTAGGTTTTGTGTACTACATGGCAGTTTGGTTTGAAAAGGGTAACTCCCTGGCAATCCCACTTTTAACTTATTTTCTCATGACCTGTGAGGCACAATGTCTGTGGGCAGGGAATGCCCGGTTGTGGTATAATCAGCAATTTCATAAGCAAACAGCAGTAGACCAATCACTGCATTGGGAAGTTAGGCACCCTGACATCTGGTTAGCCACCATGATGGATAACTTTGGGGTTGCCAGCAGAGGGGGTAAGCTATGAGGGGAATGGGTTGGAATGCTCTAGGATTTGAATGTAGGGCATTATTCATGGGCAGCATGCAGATTCTCACATACTTGTTCAAATTGTGTGGGAGTATATCCAGCTGTGTGGTGTGGCCACCGGGAAGGCAATTTGGTCAATCCACGTTCACTTCCAAAGTGGGAGCATTACCTCCATCCCTCTAGGGATTTCAAAGTTTTTGGGGATGAGGGAATTTTCATGGGCAGAGTGGAGGAATGTCTTTTCTGGGGCAGAGGGGAAGACTGGGTGATGCATTCACCAGTTAATGTGCAGGCAGTTTCCTGATTTGTCAGTTGTGGAGGAGTTAAAGGATTTTCTGTTGGATTTTCTATTAAATCGAGGGTTGAGGGGATGGCTCAGTCTGTAAGAATTTGCATTTTGTGCTGGGGGGGGGGCACTTTGAAAGATTTGGTGGAGAGGGAGCAGTGTGCAGGCAGGTTACTGGGCCTGTTTGATCATCCTCCCTTTGACAATTTTAAGGTGCTCCCATTAGGTTTGTTCCCTAAGACGTTGCCTGGTGAATTTCAGTTGATTCACCCATTTGCCCTATCCTGAAGGGAACTCTGCTAACAATTTCATTCTGGGGTGGAAAAGTAAGCTATGCTTCGTTGGATGACATAGTACAGGTCATCTAGGGGATTGCAGATCCATGGTAGGTAAAGGTGGATATTGAATCTGTTTTTCAGTTACTATCAGTGTGGGAGACAAAGTGGTCATTGTTGGGCATAGTGGTTGACAAGTTTTACTTTGACAAGTCTATGCCGATGGGGTGTTCAGTGAACTATGCCACTTTTGATAAGTTTAGCACCACTCCCCATTGGATTTGGCAACAATGGGTGGGCACTCAGAAGGTGGTGCGTTATTTGGATGATTTTTTTTTTTTTATTAGTAGGTGATGGGTTTGAAGGAGCAATGAAGGTTATGCAGGAGTTTTTGCAGATGTGTGAAAAGTTGCGTGTCGTTGGCTAAACAGAAGTTGAAAAGCTCTGCGAAGGCACTGTGTTTCTTCAAATCGCTAATGGGTGCAGGACATGGATTGTTTTGTTTACCACTAGAGAAGATAGCACACTTGAATGAAAAGATTATGTGAGTGAGGGGCAAGGACAAGGTGTGGATTAGGGAAGTAATGGAGCTCTTAGGGTGAATTTTGCATGTTGGTCACTTCATCCTAGTCTTACATTTTGCAGGTCCATGGCTTTGTTGTTAAAAGGGAGGAGATGTAAACATCATTTGGTAACGATTGGTAGGGTTGTTGTTGCTGATTTCGTATTGCGGTTGTCCTTTTTGGATTAGTTTAATGGTGTTTCCTTTTGGCAGTCAGACTGGGGTGGCAAAGGGGATTTGCAGGTTTTTTACAGACACGGCAAGGTGCATTGGGATGGGAGTGTTTTTCAGTGGTGAATGGTTTGCACCTCAATTGCTGGATGATTGGAAGGGTGAATGGAAGAGAGATGTAGCCTTTTTGGAATTGATGCCCATTAGGGTGGCATCTGTGGTATAGCAAGAGCAGTTGCATGGTAAGAGGGTAATTTTTAATTTGGGCAATATTGCAGTGCTGTGAGTTTTGAGTTTTATAGTCTAAGACAGCAAAATCTAGATTGCTTTTGTTAGTATAAAATTTGGTTTTGCAGAGTTTGTTGATTATTTTTTTTTATGGGTGTGTATTTGGCAGGTGTAGGGAACAGGATTGCTGACAGTCTGTCTTGTTTTCAGTTTTCCAGGTTCTGGCAGTTTGCTTCAGAGGCAGCCCGTGAACTAGTTGTATTTCTGGATGATATGTGGCAGATTGGACTGAAATAGCCAGACAGCTGGTGCAACAGTCTTGAGAAGTTTCTACAAGGAAGGTGTATGGTATGGCATTGCATGATATTGACAAATTTGTTTTGTAGCTGCCTGCGGAAGAGGGAGTTTTGTCAGAGGAATTGTGAAATAGCTCAGGTTTGGATGCAAGGCAAAGGCTGTCCATTCAGTTAAGATGAATCTGGCTGCATTCAGTATATTTGCATGGGTGCTGGAGTTGCAGGATTTTACAAAATCCTGGACAGTGGCTCATTTGTTACAGGGATGGTCAGAGTTGTGAGCATTAAGGTGGACAGGCAATGGCCAATGACAAGACAGGTTCTGAAGGTTTTGTTGCTGGGTTTAGCCTTAGTGAATGGTAACTTAACGGATTATAATTTGTGGGTGGCATTGTCATTTTTTATGTATCATGAAGCATTTAGGGTGTTAGAGCTGATAGGGTCACTGATTTCATGGGATGTGATGGTATCTTCTGCATGGGTAGAGATTTAGTTGTGTAGATCTAAGATGGAGCAGATGGGGTGGAGCATGCTATAGTTCTTGAAAAGGACAGTCATTATTTATTGCATCTGGCGAGCTGGTATAGGAAATTACTGCAGACTTATGATGAGAATCGTCAGGATTTGTTTTTTTTTTTTTTTGGTCAAAAGGGAGTAAGGTAATAATGGGTAATCAATTTATCTATGTGACGATGAGGGCTTTTTAGAGTATTAGATTTCCAGGAGAGAGGTTTTTGACTTACTCCTTTCTCATTAGAAAGGCTTCTGATTTAGCGAGAGAAGGCAGGTCATTTGAGGTTATTAAGAGGATAGGTCATTGGTCTTCAAATGCCTTTTTGTCTTATATTGGATAATTGGTTAATGTGGCAATTTTAGTAATATTTGGGGGATTTTTTAGGAAAGGAGATTGTCATTCTGGGTCATTCATATATTCATTGGGCGGTGGAGCAGGCAGCAACTAGGCCACATGGCAGTGAGCTGGGTTTACGTCAATTCTGGTGGAGAGTCATTTAGCATGGCATTAATTCATGGAGGAGTTTGCCGACATACAGTCATGGATTGGGATTCTCTGAGTTTTACTGGTTCATTTGGCAGGTAATGATTTAATAGTAATTCCAAAATAACAGTTGCTGTATAGGATATTAGAAGATTTAGCTGCTTTAAAGTGGGTATGTCTGAGTAAGTGTATTGTGTGTTCTGAAATAGTACCACATTTATTTTGGAGAAATGCCACCAGTTTTATGGAAATACAACAAGCACATCAGTTTATCAGTTTTAGGTTGGCAAGGCGGTTAATTTGGGTATTCATAAGATATAGCATAGGGACTTTGATGACAGGGACCCAGTATGGTTTAGAGAGCATGGAGTACACCTGAGCAAGTTCAGATTGGATTTATTTAAAGTACACTTGGCTTTGTTTTTCAAAGTTTTGTGGAAGGTACTGCAGTAAGTGAAGGTTAACAGCCTGTCTCAGGCTGGTGAGCAGAGAAGAGGAACAGGCTTGTCCCTCTTCTGTTCCCCCTCTGATGTTGGGTGTTAGATTCAAGGAGGATGGTTGGGGATGAAAGTGTGCAGCAGTATGCTGCTTTGACCAGTAAGAGTAATTGAGTGATTGGTGCAACGTTGCTTATTTTGTGGCAGGGTAAGTGGGACTGTTACACAGATGCTCATGCTGTGATTAATAAATTTAAGAATGTCATTCAATAAAGTTGTGATTAAGAAAGTTTTAATAAAGGTCATCAAATGCCATTTTGGTGTGGTGTGTGTTATTGAAGGGGATCAGGACAATTTAGACATGTTTAGCCATATTTCTGTGTCAGTGAAAGTTTTTGAGTGATTTCCTGTAATTTTTTTATTAATGGGGCAGAGCAGGTAAGGGTTGAACCATCTGCATATTGTACAAGAGTGGCAAGTGTAGTGATATGAAGTTTATTTATGAAAATATTAAATATAAGGGGCTGAGTATTGACCCTTGTGGAAAAAGAACAGAGACAGGTTGAAATGCTGAAAGGTTTTGTTGCCATTTAGTTGCTTTGGAAAGGTCAAGGAAATGTGAAGAAACAAGTTTGCCCTCACTTTTTATTGGTTTACTATGCTGGTGAAGTGGAGGAGGGCAGTAGTAGTACCAAGGTTGGGCCTGAAACCATGCTGGGTGTTGGAGAGGAGGTTTTGTTTGTTTGTATTTTTCATAAACTATGAGTGAATACATTTCTTGAGGATTATAGAGAGAGGTGATAGGATAGCAATAGGCCTGTTATGCTAATAGCATTAAAACTGGATTGTTAGGTTATAATGTTGCAGTTGGAAGAATTGTAATTTGCAGGAAGTTGTTTGAGCATTGTATGGTTAACACACTGTAAATGTCTCCCATTTTCACACACAGCTCATTATGTGGTATTGTTTTTGTTTGTGAATAGTAAAACCTCTAGCCAGTACAACTAATATCCTCTGCACAGTGATTGGCAGATGACAGATGGTTGTTTTTTAAATTCTACTTTTGGAAATTATCTGGGGGAGTAGAGACAGCTAGTATTCAGCTGTATTTATTTTCATTTTATTTATTACAAAAGCAGCATTTAACAGTGATACTCCAAAATGAAAACTGCACTGTGCTTGCTGATTTACTGCCCTTTATCCTCAGATAGGCAGAACACAGACTGTGAAGATATAAAGTCTAACCAGTTAGGCACTGACAGAGGTAAATATGAAGGCTACGGTTACATCTCAAGAGACCACTGAAAACTGAGCATTTGAAAGGCATGTGCTACAATGAATGCTTTAGAAAAATTTGGTAAGAGTGAAAAATACAAAATATTGTTATATGCTTAATTAGTTCTTACTGGACGGCCACGATGGTGCAGCGGTTAGCATTGCCACCTCACAGCAAGAGGTTCTCTGGTTCGATCCTCAGCTGGGGTGCCTTTTGTGCAGAGTCTGCATGACCTCCCTGTAGTCACATGGGTTTCCTCCCACATCCCAAAGACATGCTGTAGGTGGATTGGATACTCTAAATTGGCCCTAGGCATGAGTGCATGTGTGTGGGTTCATATTAAATGATGAAAACGCATTTTGTCGAATGCGTTTTTGTCGACACATGTAGGGCAAACAGGCAAAACAGCAAAGCGGCTGTTCAGCGAATTCTTTCCCTGGGAAAGAAGTCGCTTGACCGCTTTGTTGCTTTGCCTGTTCTGGAGTGTAGTGTGGTCCCTTGTCCAGTATAGCTCCTGAGCATGATTGTGCAACAGTTACTGACCTTAGGGTTAGTGTGCAGGTTAAGGTAAGTGTATATGTATGAAAGTGTTTACTGTTTTTTATTTTGCGCTAGATGTATGGTTGAGTTACATGTGTGTTTGTTTTTAGCTGTTTACTTTTGTTTTTGGGGGGGGGGTAGAATTAGGGTTAAGGTAAGTGCGTTTGTGTTTGGAACTGTTTATGTAAATGTGCAAGAGTTACTGACCTTAGGGTTAGGGTGCGGGTTAAGGTAAGTGCATATGTTTTAAAATATATACTGTTTTTTTTTGTTAGATGTATGGTTGGGTTACGTGCATATGTGTGTATAGTTGTTTACTGGTTTTTGGGGGGGGTATAATTAGGGTTAAGGTATGTGTGTATGTGTTTGGAAGTGTTTAATGTTTTTGTTTTGGGGGGGGTTGGAACAGCGATTTCTTTCCCTAGGAAAGAAATCGCTGTTCTGTGGTTTCGACATTTTCAGCGTTCGCTAAATATGTGCCGATGTAACATTGTTCGCTGTTTTCAGCATTCAGTGTTATAATATGAACCCCATGTGTGTGTGTGTGTGTGTGTGTGTGTGTGTGTGTGTGTGTGTGTGTGTGTGTGTGTGTGTGTGTGTGTGCTGTCCATGGAAGGTTGGATGCCGGGCTGGCAACTCGACACCATAAAACTCCACTGCCAATCATGAGTGGAAAGGTGATCCGATGTGGCAACCCCTAACCGGGAAAAAAGCCGAAATAAGAAGTTCTTACCAAAAGTGTGATGATGTAGGAGAATGATATTAAGTAGAAATTAAATTTTCTGGGTCAATCCAGCATCTATGAACTTAGGTTTATCAATACCATGTCATGACATTATAAGAAATTCACACTGGCTATGACACCTTAAATGGAAAGGACTAATCTGGCAAACTTGAAAAATAATATATTTATGTTTGTTATAATACATTTTCTGATATAACATCTTGCATTTAAAAATGTTTGTATTTAGATATAAAAAAATCATTAATTTTTAAATTCCTTAAATACTAGAAAACATCAGCATTCTAATTCTACAATTAATCTGTTTAGTTCTAGTACTGTATTGTACTGAATGTGCTACAAATATTCTCAGCAAAAACTAAATAGCCTATAGTTTCTAATCCTATAAATTAAGAGATTTAGAATGATAAGAACCTAGACAGACTGCATTTTTATAGAAATCATGTGTTTGACCTTGACACACTGAAACACACGTGTGAAGTGGTGCTATATTTCATTAGGTAACTAAACAAATAAGTTGTCTGACTGCAGAGCATAATATATAGTTTTGCTTAGTGCAGTTCTTTGTCTGAAAATCAAAATATTGCACAGCGTGCTTTTATACAAAATATGACTGCAGAGATGAATCAAATCATAAAACTTGATCACTTATAGTGCCCTTTTGCTCTTCATGTAAAGCTATGTAAAGCTTTTCTGAACCTTTCAAAATATACTATTCAGTGTCGCTTGTCTAATACTTTGTGGTTTATATTAAAATGTAGTCAGGACCAGCCTTTGGGCAACTGCTGCCCTAGGCTAAAAGGCTCCACAGTGTCCCCCCCACACCACTTGGTGCCCTCATCCTAGCATATATACTCTGTCCAGATTACTGGAAAAGGGCCCCTGCTAGAGCGGCACCCTAGGCAGACCCCTAGTTGGCCTATGTCTAAGGCCGGCTATAACTGTAGTTATTGCAATACTGAAATGAAATGTCATATAATTATCGATTAAACTCTGCCATTTACTTTTTTCATTCATTCGGGTTATTTGTAATTTTTCATTTAGAGATTTGTTTTTCAAGATCACTTTCAACTTCAATAAAAGGATACAAGAAAAGGAAACAAGTAAAGCATTCAAATGCGTAGTTAACATGTATGTCTTCCCTAATTTCACAAATATGAAATCAAAATGCCTTAGATTAGCAACCTCTTGAATATTCAGCATAACTGGATTACAGTATTGAAAAGGTTCTTCAGAACGTTTGGTAAAGGATATATTACTTTTCTGTATTGGTCAATAAGCCCACAAAGAATTATTTTTTCTGCTTTGTACTCACCGAGTGCCAGGATAGGCTATGGCTCTTCCATGACCTTGAGTTGGACTAAGTTCAGAGAGAGAATGAACATATGTTTTACTTTGACTAAAATTTTCCTTGCCTAGGGAAAGGATGATAGTGATGAATTATAAAGTTTTTTAGTTGAATTGTGATCATTGCATACAGAGTGGGAAAAACAGGGAGCCATTATCTTTATATTAACGTAATTACATTGTCATTATCATCACTATTACAGCCATAAATGACCTGTCAAATGTCAAAAACCAGGGAGCCATTATCTTTACATTAACGTCATTACATTGTCATTATCATCACTATTACAGATATACACGACCTGCCAAATGTCAGAAAACAGGGAGCCATTATCTTTACATTAACGTCATTACATTGTCATTATCATCACTATTACAGCCATACACGACGTGTCAAATGTCAAAAACCAGGGAGCCATTATCTTTACATTAACGTCATTACATTGTCATTATCATCACTATTACAGCCATACACGACCTGCCAAATGTCAAAAACCAGGGAGCCATTATCTTTACATTAACGTCATTACATTGTCATTATCATCACTATTACAGCCATACACGACCTGCCAAATGTCAAAAAACAGGGAGCCATTATCTTTACATTAACGTCATTACATTGTCATTATCATCACTATTACAGCCATACACGACGTGTCAAATGTCAAAAACCAGGGAGCCATTATCTTTACAATAACATCATTACATTGTCATTATCATCACTATTACAGCCATACACGACGTGTCAAATGTCAAAAACCAGGGAGCCATTATCTTTACATTAACGTCATTACATTGTCATTATCATCACTATTACAGCCATACACGACCTGCCAAATGTCAAAAACCAGGGAGCCATTATCTTTACATTAACGTCATTACATTGTCATTATCATCATTATTACAGCCATACACGACCTGCCAAATGTCAAAAAACAGGGAGCCGTTATCTTTACATTAACGTCATTACATTGTCATTATCATCACTATTACAGCCGTACCCGACCTGCCAAATGTCAAAAAACACGGAGCCATTATCTTTACATTAACGTCATTACATTGTCATTATCATCACTATTACAGCCATACACGACCTGCCAAATGTCAAAAACCAGGGAGCCATTATCTTTACATTAACGTCATTACATTGTCATTATCATCACTATTACAGCCATACATGACCTGCCAAATGTCAAAAACCAGGGAGCCATTATCTTTACATTAACGTCATTACATTGTCATTATAATCACTATTACAGCCATACACGACCTGCCAAATGTCAAAAGCCAGGGAGCCATTATCATTACATTAACGTCATTACATTGTCATTATCATAACTATTACAGCCATAAACGACCTGCCAAATGTCAAAAACCAGGGACCCATTATCTTTACATTAACGTCATTACATTGTCATTATCATCACTATTACAGCCATACACGACCTGTTAAATGCCAAAAACCAGGGAGCCATTATCTTTACATTAACGTCATTACATTGTCATTATCATCACTATTACAGCAATACACGACCTGCCAAATGTCAAAAACCAGGGAGCCATTGTCTTTACATTAACGTCATTACATTGTCATTATCATCACTATTACAGCCATGCACGACCTGCCAAATGTCAAAAAACAGGGAGCCATTATCTTTACATTAACGTCATTACATTGTCATTATCATCACTATTACAGCCATACATGACCTGCCAAATGTCAAAAAACAGGGAGCCATTATCTTTACATTAACGTCATTACATTGTCATTATCATCACTATTACAGCCATACATGACGTGTCAAATGTCAAAAACCAGGGAGCCATTATCTTTACATTAACGTCATTACATTGTCATTATCATCACTATTACAGCCATACATGACCTGCCAAATGTCAAAAACCACGGAGCCATTATCTTTACATTAACGTCATTACATTGTCATTATCATCACTATTACAGCCATACACGACCTGCCAAATGTCAAAAAACAGGGAGCCATTATCTTTACATTAAAGTCATTACATTGTCATTATCATCACTATTACAGCCATACACGACCTGCCAAATGTCAAAAACCAGGGAGCCATTATCTTTACATTAACGTCATTACATTGTCATTATCATCACTATTACAGCCATACACGACCTGCCAAATGTCAAAAACCAGGGAGCCATTACCTTTACATTAACGTCATTACATTGTCATTATCATCACTATTACAGCCATACACGACCTGCCAAATGTCAAAAACCAGGGAGCCATTATCTTTACATTAACGTCATTACATTGTCATTATCATCACTATTACAGCCATACACGACATGTCAAATGTCAAAAACCAGGGAGCCATTATCTTTACATTAACGTCATTACATTGTCATTATCATCACTATTACAGCCATACATGACCTGCCAAATGTCAAAAACCAGGGAGCCATTATCTTTACATTAACGTAATACATTGTCATTATCATCACTGTTACAGCCATACACGACCTGCCAAATTTCAAAAAACAGGGAGCCATTATCTTTACATTAACGTCATTACATTGTCATTATAATCACTATTACAGCCATACACGACCTGCCATATGTCAAAAAACAGGGAGCCATTATCTTTACATTAACGTCATTACATTGTCATTATCATCACTATTACAGCCATACACGACCTGTCAAATGTCAAAAACCAGGGAGCCATTATCTTTACATTAATGTCATTACATTGTCATTATCATCACTATTACAGCCATACACGACGTGTCAAATGTCAAAAACCAGGGAGCCATTATCTTTACATTAAAGTCATTACATTGTCATTATCATCACTATTACAGCCATACACGACCTGCCAAATGTCAAAAAACAGGGAGCCATTATCTTTACATTAACGTCATTACATTGTCATTATCATCACTATTACAGCCATACACTACCTGCCAAATGTCAAAAACCAGGGAGCCATTATCTTTACATTAACGTCATTACATTGTCATTATCATCACTATTACAGCCATACACGACCTGCCAAATGTCAAAAACCAGGGAGCCATTATCTTTACATTAACGTCATTACATTGTCATTTTCATCACTATTACAGCCATACATGACTTGTCAAATGTCAAAAACCAGGGAGCCATTATCTTTACATTAATGTCATTACATTGTCATTATCATCACTATTACAGCCATACACGACGTGTCAAATGTCAAAAACCAGGGAGCCATTATCTTTACATTAACGTCATTACATTGTCATTATCATCACTATTACAGCCATACACGACCTGCCAAATGTCAAAAAACAGGGAGCCATTATCTTTACATTAACGTCATTACGTTGTCATTATCATCACTATTACAGCCATATCCGACCTGCCAAATGTCAAAAACCAGGGAGCCATTATCTTTACATTAACGTCATTACATTGTCATTATCATCACTATTACAGCCATACACGACCTGCCAAATGTCAAAAACCAGGGAGCCATTATCTTTACATTAACGTCATTACATTGTCATTATCATCACTATTACAGCCATACACGACCTGCCAAATGTCAAAAACCAGGGAGCCATTATCTTTACATTAACGGCATTACATTGTCATTATCATCACTATTACAGCCATACACGACGTGTCAAATGTCAAAAACCAGGGAGCCATTATCTTTACATTAACGTCATTACATTGTCATTATCATCACTATTACAGCCATACATGACGTGTCAAATGTCAAAAACCAGGGAGCCATTATCTTTACATTAACATCATTACATTGTCATTATCATCACTATTACAGCCATACATGACCTGCCAAATGTCAAAAAACAGGGAGCCATTATCTTTACATTAACGTCATTACATTGTCATTATCATCACTATTACAGCCATACAGGACGTGTCAAATGTCAAAAACCAGGGAGCCTTTATCTTTATATTAACGTCATTACATTGTCATTATCATCACTATTACAGCCATACACGACGTGTCAAATGTCAAAAACCAGGGAGCCATTATCTTTACATTAACGTCATTACATTGTCATTATCATCACTATTACAGCCATACACTACCTGCCAAATGTCAAAAACCAGGGAGCCATTATCTTTACATTAACGTCATTACATTGTCATTATCATCACTATTACAGCCATACACGACCTGCCAAATGTCAAAAACCAGGGAGCCATTATCTTTACATTAACGTCATTACATTGTCATTATCATCACTATTACAGCCATACACGACTTGTCAAATGTCAAAAACCAGGGAGCCATTATCTTTACATTAACGTCATTACTTTGTCATTATCATCACTATTACAGCCATACACTACCTGCCAAATGTCAAAAACCAGGGAGCCATTATCTTTACATTAACGTCATTACATAGTCATTATCATCACTATTACAGCCATACACAACCTTCCAAATGTCAGACCGTCTTCTCTACTAACCTTCCAGCAAAAATAGGAATTCCATAGGGATCAACACTAGGACCCCTCTTACTTAATATATTCATAAAGAACATACCCAAGACACCAAGTATGCAACAGTCATAAAGTCTGCTGACTTGTTTGCAAAGCCTTAGCACTGTTGTAACTCCAAACAGCCACCCAGGAGTCTTTCTGCTATATTGAGATCTGACTAAAACAATCCCAACTACTCTTGAAACCACAAAAAAACAAGATTAATCATGCTTTACTTCTAGTAACCTCTCACCAACTAGCACTACACTAAATACTGTCTCTCTTGAGTAACATCAAAATAGAACAAGTCACCCATACCACGTTACTGGGTGTCAAAATAGATGGCAAACTTAAATGTGACCAATACATCAATGCTGTTCTCCAAAGAAACATTGCAAATTAGGAATATTTACAAAGCCAGGCTGTATCTTACTGACCACAGCAGGAAGTTGACAATAATGTTCCTCTTACGTCCAAGTCTGCTCTATGCATCAACAATTTTTCACGGTTCTTCAAACTACCCTAATGAACAAGCTTTAGTAGTTCTATAATAAAATAAGTAACTTTGCAACAAATCTCTCAAACCAAATCCATCACTGAATTATTCTGCAGAACATGAGATGGCTAGATCGACCACACTATATATCATGTACGCAGCTCATAATAGCACATGAAATATTGTACCATGCCTCAAACACCCTAGCCTTTAGTAATATAATAAAATGGTACAAACCCAAAAGGAACCTGCAGTCAAAGGACAGACATCTAATATTATCACAGAAGCCTAGTAACTCGCGCGGGGCTCCTCCTACTCAGTAAGCATAGTTAAACTATGGAATAGCATTCCGTTCACCATCAGACAAATAAACAACCTATTCACATTTAGCACCATGTTCAAACTGTATTTAAATCATACTGTAATCTGCCAATCGTATGAATATCCAGGATAAAAATGCCCAACTATTCAGTATTTTCTTCTCTTACTTAAAAACCTTTTCGTCACAATTGGCTTTTAATGTCTTACTGAAGTGAGCTGATTGCACTATTCCCTTAAGAAATGTATATTTTATAGCTCTTTCATCAGCTCACATTGCATGGATATATATGTAGATCACATTACTTTAACTCCCAAATGCTTGATGCTCTCTACTACCTAGTGATGCTATTACATGTTTATTAATAATGTCCTGTTTTTGTGACGTTCTGTAAGGTGCACATATCTTACCTCTTATAACTTTCTACAGTTTATACCTTTGTCTGTTATTTCATGTTTATTCCATTTTAATGAATTTCAGTAATTTTGTACATACAGCTTGTTAAAACTTTATAACATTACACATCTATAATTTCTTTTAGGTTTTCTTCATTGTCCTCTACTGAAAATGGGCAATGTACCCAGTTAAAATTTTCCTGGTAAACTAAACTAAATAAATAAGCTATCTGGTACCCTAATATTTTAACCCAGTTGTGGTCAAAGAAGCAGTCACTTGGACGATTAATTTCTGGAATATAGTATCTCTTAATTTTCAGTTCAGCCTGAGATTATTTGTGATGGTACAAGTAGGTGATGTTATTATTAAGTGCCAGACAGATGGAGCAGAAAAGCAGTAATGCAATAGTCGGGTTACAGAAGAATGAAAAGTGTAGTCTACAGTGAAATAACTAAGGATGGTTTATAAAACTGGAAAGATATGAGCATAAATCGGTGTGTGTGTGTGTGTGTGTGTGTGTGTGTGTGTGTGTGTGTGTGTGTGTGTGTGTGTGTGTGTCTGTGTCTGTGTGTGTGTGTGTACATGGACCCATGTGAGTATGTGAATGGGTAAGTATACATATGTGTATGACTGTGCATGCATAAGTATTTAGGGAGGGATTTGTTTTTCAGAAGAAGTGAAGCTTGTTAAAAGTATATGAATAAAGACTCAAAGTAATTTACTCTATGTAATGCTTTGCAAAAAGGTATATTATAATGGTAATTCATCTGCCATTACTGTGCATTCTCTCAAACAGTCTTTACACAATTAGTATACTGTTTATGATTTCTTTTCTTTCATTTTCACTGATGTATTTAAAGCCTTGAATGCAGAATCTGTTCAGATACTGGGAACTGCCATGTTTTGTATATATATGGACATGAGGCAGGGCAGTTAGTAATGCTAACCGTTAAGAGATGACTGTATTTCTTGTCAGGGTCCACATTAAAACTTAGATAAGAAGCCAGTTGATTACAAATAAATTATCAGTGTTGATTGCTAAAAGCATTATGCAGTGCCTTAGTACACTGCACACATAACATAATAAATGTAAAAGAAACACAGTGCACAAATATGCACCTTGTGAAAATGGTTGGTTTGTATCCATGCAGCAGTACACATACAGTATATGAAAATGAAATCAATAATACCAGACATGCACATGTGCAAGTAGTGATGCAATTTTAAAAAGACATATTGCATCTACAAAACTAGGTTCTAGAATAGTAGAAAAGGTCAAGATTATGTAGACAAAAGCAAGGTACTAGCATTGTTAACCACAGTTGAATTATATATCACAATTAACAAATATGTGTATGTAACTATAAAATGAAATTGACCTAAAAAACTGACAGGCATTTTATGCATGGACAGCAAACCAACTCCAACCTCCAGTTTGAGGAGTTATACCCCCCACACACATGCACCCCTGTTTATACACTCTCACTATAAGACTATACCACCTTGAAGAAAAGAAATACTCTTGTAGATGAGTTATCTTTTGTCTTTATACAGGTGTAAAGTTGTTGTTGTTTGTCTTTCGGCTTTTTCCTGGTAAGGGGTCAGCACAGCGGAACTCCGGTCCGCTAATGATTGGCAGTAGATTTTTACGAAACGCCGAGGTGCCAGCTCGACACCCAACCTTCAATGATGGCACGCCTATTTATGCACGCATGTCTTTCGAATGCTACCCAACCGCAGGGAGGACATGCAGACTCCACACAGAAGGTGTTAAGTATACTGAACTATAAGTGTTAACAAGCACCAACAAACAAATAATTGGCATGAATGGAGCCATGATAAGAAATATGGTTGTATCAGTTGTACTACAGCAGCAACCACCTGTAGTATGTTACTGACCACAAGTAGTTACATTACACCACAGTTCCCAAAGGCAACATTTCTGGCTTTGATTCCTGGCTATAAGCCTAGTAAAGAATTAGCAAATGGGCAGCAAATGTATGGACACTGCAGCACTAAAATTGCTCTGTAAACTATGGAGGGACATGGAAGTACATGTAGAAACAGGAAAGCCTAGCACTATATAACTGAGCAACAACATCTGTTTCCACCCTAACAAATGGCACATTCCAGCAGATAACATAGGAATATCACAAAAATCTGAAGGTATGGTGCTTCACCAGATGGTAACATGCCTAATTTACTGTTTAACAATCGGCTTTCACATAGCCAGATCCAGATGAAAAGAACACCTGTTCATGTTGGATTCCATGGCATTACTGAATTTTAAGGACTAGTTAGTTTTTAAATAAGAAACATCTCACTAATATGTGAACTGGCATAAATAACACTCTGTGAACATGGAACTGGCATGCACCCACACAAAATACACATTTACTGTTTGCCTCACATCCTAGTGTGAGTCATAATGTACACTACCAGCATACCTCCACCCTGCATCATGTCCCTCACGAGTGACTTCAGACACTCAGTGGATCTGAGGCTACAGATGCATAAATTAGTACCCACATCAGAAAGATAATGACAGACGATCATGTTTCTATTTTATGAACATCAGTGAATGAATTTCTGAACACATTTAAGAGTCTGATCACATGAACCTGGGGTACTGCACTGCAACATATGCATTACAAATTGTTCTGCCTCTTTATGGATAGTTCTGTACTACAAAGTCTCACTCTGCTAACTTTGACCATCGCACCAAAAATACCAGGTTGGCAAGCTCAAGGAGATGACAGGAAATGTGTGTGTGCCTGAGATAAACTCAGTGTGTGAAAAGATCACAGTGGATTGTTTGATCTGTAATCTGAAATATACACATGGCCTGTTCTGCTTCACAGGATAAAGACCTGTCTATGACCCCTGTGATTTGGGCTCTATTAGTGGAAAAATAATAAGTCTTTTTCTGCTCACCTCATGGGATAGGTTTTGGCCAAAAACATCTGGGGTGCTCTCCATTACAATTCCCAATGGTAACTAGAGGACCCACATTTGCAGAAACTTGTTACAGGTAATGCATGGCCGTTGAAGGTAAGGGGTCGCCACAGCGGAGAAATTCTCACAATAGTCTAATTTACTGTGGCCCCTTGCACATCTACAGGCATGAGCAGAGGAAGGTAATGGCATAAAACAAAACACATAATGCCCCATATAGATGGCATTATCTCTTTCAGTGTGCTCCCCACTAAGGGAATTAATGAGCCATAGGGTTCATACCTCTGGTGGAGCATATCAGTCAAGAGCTATTAGGGAGACAGAAGCTTGATGGCCAAAGGAGGTCTATCATAAAAGAAAAAAATCACAGTAGAAGGAGGCAAATATTATGAATTTAGACCCAGATATGTAAATGATTAGAAAATACTGTGTATCATATCATCCACACTATACTAGGTACCAGCAAAAAATACTGGAGAAACTGTGGAATGTACCTGATGCTCACAACCATATTTACAGAGAGGCTCCCTGCTATGGTGGCTCCAAAAAATAGCCATCTGAATGCCATTCATCTCAGGAGTCTATGCCATAGCCCAGGAACAGTGTCCATAAATGCAAAGCATACTCCTTTGCTGGAGAAGCTGTCATATGCCTGTCAATGAGAGGAATAGTCAAAGGAAGTAATTTCCCAACCCGCAACATGAAATCTAACTGGAGATGACATACCCACAGCAGGTATCACTAGCATGGATATTTCAATTGAGTTAACTAATGACATGGGTGGCTATCATCAACAACCGATGGATGATGGAGTATGAGCTTATTATTGACAAGGGCAGAACACAAGCCACTCTACTGGCTGCATTGCAAGCTTTGGTGTACCAATCATATATGGAATCAGTAAGGTCATGCACATCCTGTTACAAATATGTGGTGTCCTTATTATGCCACTGATTCTACTGAAGGAGGGATAGGTTCATAGGTAGGTACTAAACTAGCTGCTCTTGTGGACCTTTTTAAGTCTAGGCAATTTCCCTTAGTGAGAAACTAACTCTGTACTTCTTGTCTGTGAGGTAAACACCTTAACAGTCATGCCAACCCAACCAAATTATGTCAGTAGTTGCACATCACACAAGATGCAAGTTGCAATTCTGCGATGGCTGAGGGATATCCATGAGTAACCTGTTTGATGTTTTTGTTACTTATAATGTCATAAGACTGCATCACCAGCAGCAATATTCAAAGGGCCAGCACTAATCAGGTTAATAGTTCTGCTGTTTAGAGGCACAGAAATGTCCAGATGTTACAATGTTAAATGTAAATGTTACTCAACCCATGTAACCTACAGCTGCCAGAGGGGGGATAATCCTCAAAAGCAGATTCCAGAGGTCATACAACTCTAAATTCAACACCTGATATTGCACAACTATAACATAAACAGCACAGATATCCAGTGTATACCCAGATTGTATGTCATGGTGCCTTATAGTGTCACCCACAGCACCTTTGATTAGATATTCATGGTGATACTACCAAATTTGTAAGATTTCAGTGCCCTGCATGTCTACCTGTCAACCTTTGACAAAGTGATAAATGATGACATTGCTGTGTAAGATGTCCTTCCAGTATTGTAAGTGTAAAATGCTATCACATTGTGACAGATATAGTGACAGAAATCTATATAACTAAAAAGCAGTAGAGTGGACTCATCTCACACACACACACACACACACACACACACACACACACACACACACACACACACACACACACACTCACGCACTAATGATTATGGAGTTGTACTTGTGTTGACATTGCATTTACACCATTTTAGCTGCTTTCAATACCATTGCCATTCTTCATGTCATCAGAACTGGGCATATCATAGATGTGACACTTCTGAGAATATGGAGAACCATGTCATAAAATATTAATCACACTTGCTGTGGACACCACCATCTGTTCCATATACATAACCATGCATTCTGGATTACATATACCAAGTCGTCACTAAATATTGGTGATGGATGGGTCATATACCAGCCTGATCAGAAGGTGTCTATTGGGGGGTTCATTTTAAGAGCACCTGATTCACTAATCTTCTGGTACCTCTGCAGAAAGCTGCCTTGCACCTTGTATTTTTCATGCTTTTACCTACTGCTAATACTTTAGTGGGATATAATGTTCAACCTGCCATGTCCATCCATAGCATTAACGTCCTTCACAGCTTCTCCCTTCATGTAATTATGTTGCTCATCATTGTCAACTCTGACCATTAATAATACACTGGGTGTACAGGACATTCAGAATGATTCCATTCTCCACTTCTGTAAAGGTAATCTTTCTCTTTGTAACAGTGTCATGAACGGTGGACAACATGAGAATATCCTTGTGATGGCTACTGTATATTCGTGTAAAATATATGCTCATAGACCTCTATATCTATACCTCATGTATCTGATTCTCTATTTCTGTTGTTGTTCTTAGTGCATTCTGGCACAATTTACTGTTACTTGTGTATGTTCTTCAAAAGTGCATTAAAGTTTTGTTATAACTTACCAGGCCATTGATAAGATGCAAATCCTTTTAAGTCGGAATGGATGCATTAGGATGCATGAGCAATGCTTCATTAAATATTTTTATCAGGAGCATTCACAACCACATGCCTGGATCATAGCAGCTGGAATACAATGTGCTGTTGTACTTCCTATATAAAGGGCACAGTTCTGTTGCAACACAAGACAGTATGCACATTAATCACCATTCATGCATTAGATCTGTACGCATCAGTGCAGTGCACAACTAAAATAGCATATATTGTTTCATGTATTTGCCTTCTTCATAACATAACTTTGTCATAGCTGGTTACTGTAAGCTGAAGATGCTGACAAACATGAAACATACAACTGCATCATGCCCACTGGCCATAACTCCATAATCATGAATTCTAGCACTGCAAAATCATGTCAGCATGCCTTTTGTTGTGTCTTTCGACTTTTCCCGGTTTGGGGTCGCCACAGAGGAACTCCGGTCCACTAATGATTGGCAGATTTTTACATGCCGAGTTGCTGGCCCTGATGCACAACCTTCAATGAAGGTATGCCCATTCACGCATGTCTCCACACAGAAAATGCTCTAGCTGAGAATCAAATTGGACAACAACTTACTGTGAGGTGACAGTGCTACTGCAGCACCACCACCGCAGCATGCCTAATACACAAAAAACTGGCAGATGTCCATCAGTTTATATGTTCTGCTACATATTGTGTATACACTGCATACGCTATAAAGCATGTCCCACACATTCGTGGATGGCATGTGCCATTTGTCTTTCTACTGCTTGATGCATAGTGCATCTTCAGCACTGGTTCAAATTTCCTTTTGCAGAAAGCTGTACATACAGGACATAGTAGACCATGCAGTGGATAGCATGTGCTTTCATGACAATATTTATACATATACATATGCAGCTGGTCCCCAATGTCAAACCCTACATAACCCTACTCATTATGTAGCTGCCTTTCTCCCCAAACCTGAGAAATACCTGTATGGTTGGCAGTCTTCAATGACATGTGACTAAATCATGGCATTGTACCAGAATGCTTATATGCTTATCAATCACACCTGCTTCTGGTGCCATGTGAATATGTTGATTTGTTTGCCATATATATATATATATATATTTATAGATATAGATATATATATATATATATATATATATATATATATATATATGTGTGTGTGTGTGTGTGTGTGTGTTGCATACCTTACCTTGACTAGACAGTCTCGTTTCTCTGTGTCTGTGCCCTTCATATCACCATCAAAAAGATTGCCATGAAAACTACAATAGATATGGGGAAATTGTTGCAGCATTAAAGATCAAATAATAGCATTATGTTGAAGACATTCTTGCCACAAAGTGGGAGAATTGTTACAGCAGCATCACCTGACCCAGTCCTTAGAAAACCTTGACAGTGAGTCCACCATACAATTTAGAATAAGAGCGCATTCACATACCACATGAATGGAAAGGTTCACACTCTGCTTAAGTTTCTGGAAAACTTCCAGCAGCAGATTACCTCTGGCATAACAGAGACAGTGACTAACTGATTGCTGATCTTTTAAAGTATTATGAACTTCCCAACATGACTGTCATCAGTACTGCACTTTTTTTCTGTAGCATCTGCTCAATATGGTAAATCTATAATTTACCACATCCCCTCTTCCCCATGATCCTGAAAACTGTCTGGTATATATCCACAGTCAATATTCAGAGAGTTCCTTACAATGCAAGGGCTAGCAAGATTCTATTTGCTAGTTGCTAGAAACTGGGACATCATTTGCAAATCCATAAGGTATGTTGAGGGACTAATCTACAGCTGGTCAAGGAAACAGGGCAGTAGGTGACAGGCATAGGTCTCTTAACACAATCACAATATTGATAAACTACATTAGGGAGTGGATGACAAACTGTATCAGGATGCATTGTTCCCATACAGATATCTGGTATGTCAACTTCCTAACTTTTTTTTAACTTTAAAGCTTTTATTTTTTATTCATTGGGGCAACCTATATGTTTCTATTTGTTTTCTTGATTGTTTTTGGTATAGATGGCTTTCCTGTTGTCTTAGCACAGCTTTGTACTTTTCACAGTGCAATGACTGTCTACAAATCTATGTTTCTGAGACCTATGTACTATGTAGGTGTCATTGTGTTTTGTGTTATAGTGCGACATCTCATTTATACCATATTATAGACTGATATTTCTACATATATTAGTTTGTGTTTTTAAATGTATGTTGTGTGCCAGTGGCACTGACTGCTGTTCCAGACCAACTGCCCTTCATGTATCCTTAATTTGTTACAGCTCCATGTTTCTGCACAGTACTTGGTGCATATGGATGTTTTAAAAGTAATAAAGCACTGTTGTTCACTTTGTTCAAGATGTCTTATTACATTTCCACACATAACATGGAATCTTATGAGGGTAAGCTAAGAGAGTAGCACACAGATGGATTTGTCTTTCTAAAGAAAAAGAGCATGAATACTCAGTTAAGGTCAGGTGCAAACAACCAGTACCTACATTATGGGTTCAGTATGGAATTCTTATAAGAAGCCAGGGACAATGAATCGAAATTTGTAAACTCTTTTCTTTCTAACTTCACTCACTATTCCCATACAATAGAGCCACATCAGCGAGCTTATGTGAACTTCATTGCACTTACTTTTTGTTTGTGTACTTTAAGGTAGGCAACCACCCATCAGATGCACTGAGTATTTTTGTATGGGAAAAGTGGCATCCATTGTCACTGTAGTACCCTCCTGTGAAATAAATGTAGAATGGTGCCTGACCATTGAGCACCCAGTCAAAAAAATCAAAGTCATACTTTAGAACTACTTTCAAATCATTTCTTTTATTTTAGCTTGAGTTTATTTAAGCTTCAGATCATTAATGGAATGTGATGGCCCAATAATGGAATGCCTCGGGCAATATCTTGCATCACTGCAATATTCAGTGTTACATATGTGAAATTGCAATTTGTATACTTGTTCCAGTATGATGACATGCTGTCTCTCCATGGTAGTATAGCCACTGCAGCACCTTCTTAATCTGTGGTCCTTCCTGCACATGCCACGTCCCCTTTGGAATCAGTCCTGGGTTTTGGGCACATCAGTGTTTCTATAGCATCTGCACTACATGTGACTTGCTGTGCTGTCTTACACAGTTGGTTGCACCTACTTTCTCCAGCACTAGGTTGCTGATGGGTACATGTGATCAGAGTGATAGGACTTTATCAGCCACCTCCCTTTTGAAAGGATTTCCATGTATTCTACTGCAGGATTCAAGTACACTGATGCTCATGTTACCATGGGCAGTATTCTCAATGGATAGTAGGATTTCAGGACTGTTTTCCTGCACCTTTATATGTCAGGAAGTCTTCTGCACTTTAACTTGTTTACATATGTTGTTGTTTTAGAGGGACTATGTGCAAAATAGTTTGATACCAAGGATCTTTATATTTACATAGCTAAATATATCATTAGAGATGATTTCTTGCCAATTAAAACATGGTTATTTTTTGCTCTTACATATATCTTGGCCTAGGCTGTGTAACATAAAAATATCAACTGATGAAAGGTATTTGTTTTCTTATGAACTGTAATTCAAGATATGTCTTTCAGGACACTCAGCTACACATACTAGATAGATATATAGTCTCATGGACTTGTGCAATAAATTAAAAAGTACAATTTTACATGTTTGCAATTGCATTTCATATTAATGTATTCATTAATGTACTTTCCTAGGCACCCATATAAGTTCATTCATTTGAAAGGACAAAATATTCATTCTGTATTTCTGGCTTAGTGTTAAGTACTCTATGCATAAAAGCTGGAACAATCAAAGTGGTTAGCATAATTTATCTTTCGAGTTGCACAGATTTTATCAGCCACATGCACACCTCTTTAAGATCAGTAATTAATTAATTTCTATCAGTGTTTGATTTAGTTTAATCTTTCATTTCAGTGAGAAATGATTGATGTGTTGTGGTCATCTAAGGTTTATCAACAGCCCACATTTACTTCAGACATCACTCTGGACTTTTAGTTAGATTGCTGTGCATAATACAGTAAAGATAAATGCAAAATACAGATGAATCAGCACTTAATCTCAGGATATATAAAGGTGATATAAAATGAGTCATCTGCAATGGCCATTGTTTTATGTTGTTAATACGGTTGTTTCCATTTTACTAAAAAGGAAAGCTAGATATGACCCAGTGAATTGATAACCTACTGACAACGTATCATAAAGCTTCAAAGGAAGTACGAGTTCTCCCTTCATGTACATAAACTCCCAGCTGTTACTCAAAATAGCAAAATTAATGTACTAGAGTAAAACATTAAGCAGTGCTAAATCGCATGATAATCAGTGGGCATTAACTCTGCAGAAACTGCTGATTTAATATAACCTAAAGAATAAATCCTAAGTGTTCAGTTAAGTTGCATGTTACTATCAAGGTGAATTAATGCATTTAAATCCAAAAAAAATTAACCATCTTCTATAACTTATGATGGTGCTTATACTATATAGAATGACAACAGTAAGTAAAAGCTGAAGAATAAAACATAGAATTACTTGTTTGTTAAAACAGATCTTGCTTCCAGTTTGTATTGCTGGTCTGTGAGGAGTGTATTGGTCATGTTGTCATATACTCTGTCTATTATGTACTGGTACAGTGTCTTCTTGCAAACAAAGGTTTATTGGAAGGGAATCTTTCACCAAGAGTTCAATTCTGTACATTGTTTTCTGAATGTCAGAGTGCAGTTTACAAAATCCAGCTGTCCAACAGAATCAGTGACAGTTGTTTCAGTGTCCTTTGATGCCATAACCATGGATGAGGAAGGATATCACTAAGGGCCACATTACATACTAGCTATACATTACACAGACGCCATACCTTTAAGGATGCCCACTGTAGAGGGTACAAAATAAGAAGATAAGGGCGGTTCATTATTACAGAGTGAAGAGCCCAAAGGAAATCCTAACAGACAAGGGTACTACATTTTTTTGTGGGCTCATTCCTTCATTCTCAAATAATCCATTCAAAGCAATGCAGGGTTGAGATTCCTTGCACTCACAACATGCAAGTTATAGATGAGGAGCCAGCCCATATTAAGACACCACACACACACACACACACACACACACACACACACACACACACACACACACATACACACACACACACAAACTCTCTGTATCTTCCACTGCCTTATATGACATGCTTGGAGGATCCCAGTTCACCCGTTCTGTGTTACATCTTTGTATTGTGGTAACAAACCATAGCACCTGACAAGCATCCATGCAGATAAAACAGGAAATGTAGATTTCACAAACAAGATACCCCCACTGAAAAATAAATTGAACAGCAATGTTCTAAGAGATGACGCTGCAAACCATTGTGTCAGTTTATATCGCAGTCTGAAATGTCTATCTGCCATCCTCTCCTACAGATGGCCTACTTGGGATATTTCATTAGGTATTTAGGATATGCTTGGTACACAAAGTAATAGAGAGAGTTGAGAAATGCTGAGATTCTCTATTGTCCTGACATTTAACTTTGAGCAAGGCATTCTCCCAATCCACCACAGTATTTACATCAATTTAGCTACTTCATGGCATGCATACTAGAGAATTACTGGATGTAGTGATGTAAACAATGAAATGGATAATTTTGCAATATGTAGTATGATAGAACATGGGGCAAGGATGTAGAAGAGGATTAGCAAATTCAAGCATCACAGTCCTGAGAAATATTTGTAAAAGAAATGCTAAAATCGAAAGCATTTCACTCTGTATCTAGGGTACAAGTTCTCATGTATTCAGGGAAAACAAGTTCTTAGTTGCTTAGAAAAGTATTAAATAACCAATATTATTAAAAAATATTAAATAAGGCCAATCATTGAGTATAACACTCCCTCTGGCATTCATCTGTCTAGACACATGCAAGAACGGGAAAGCCCACAGAGATACCTTGTAAAAGAATATAAGGCCTAAACAGCAAGTCCTACATGGACCAACTCAAAGCCTTGTCACTATACTCGGTATCTTACATACTGTTAAGAGGTAACCTGTGTCTGGCATGCAAGGCATTCTCTGACTCAGATCCGCTGGATTTACTGCACATCAGCAATGCAAACAGCATCAGAAATAATCAGTCTAGGAATATAAACCTCTTTTGCAGCATCAGAATGATTTGGAGGGACAGGTATATCATACAGAAGATACCATTGTTCTGGAACAGACTCCCCATCCACATAAAACAAAGTTCATCCCTGTCCATATGCCAGTGAAACTTAGTTCTTTGGATAGGGAACAGAAAATTTACACCAGGACTACACTGTTTACTACTAATGGACAGCAGCAGCTCCATAATATTTTATCCCATGCATGGGTCCCTTCACATTATCTGTGATATGATCCCAGATTGGCTAGGTAAAGCCAGTCTAACACAAATGGAATATGTTAATTCACGCACCAGAAGGGAAATTTGCAAGTCTTAAATAGTAAACAAGAGCAGCTAGCCAAGTATTTACCTGTGAAACTATTAAAACGAAAAAAGAAAAGAAAGAGAGAAGGAATGACCATATGAAGTCAGGCAAATGGTCAAAACAAGAACTAATTTACCACATAAATGAAACCTTAGAAAGGAGTATTAGATGCATTCTAGATGTCAGACTTTCTTAAAACCCTGACATAGAGCTGATTATGAAATTGGCAGAACCATTGTGAATCAGAACTATTGAGACATTCAGTGCTGAAAATCAGGAATGTTCATACTGTAGTGTAATGTTGAACTAATGTCAGTAACACAGTGATGACAAAATAGAGGAAGAGTTTTTGCAAGGAAGCTTATGATGACAGATATGGAAAAGGAAACTATCTGTTCTGAAATATCAGTTGCTGGAAATTAGGAAACTGAGAAGTTTCTGAATGTCTGGTCTAGTCTTGTGCTAGTCACAAAGCCAGACAGCAGAATTTCTGTTTTAGAATGTGAAGCCAGGCCCATGACCATGGTATATAATCTAAGAGAAATATCAGTAACTTAAGGTAGTCTAATTCGATAAGAAAAAGGGACAGTAGCCTTTGTTACACTGGAAAGTAAATCTCACCCAAAATTTCAAAAGTCTGATAAAACAGATGAACATAGTAATCAAGACTATTAACTGAAATTCATGTGGTATAACAGAAGTAAATAGGATATATGACTGTGCAGCTAAATAAATAACAGATAAAGTCTTACCAAAAAAATAGAAAAATAAGCGAGAGTAAGGGAAGAAATAAAATGTCATCAATGAAGCAAGAACAGAGAAAACTGTAAAGCAATTATGACAGGAAGTGTCACTATTAGAAGAATACAGAAGAGAGAACAGATCAACAAAAATACTTAGAATGACTGATGTGGAAAAGCAATGCACAGTGATAGAACAGACCAGGATCTATCATGGTATTACAATTAATAAACTAAAGGTATCAGCACAGGAAGGAAAATGGAGAAGATATACAGGTAAATATAAAGGAATAGTACAAAATAAGCAGTTCACTGATGACCCAACAATGTTTTACACAGAACTGGGAAACAAAGCAAAATAAATAGAAACCCACCAAAATAAGAGGAAATAGACACATTTTGAAGAAATATGTATGAAAACTATGTGGAACATAACAAAGATGCTGAAAGGATAGAAAAAGTAAAAGAAATGACACGAAGTTCAAATTTACAGGATACGAAATGGGATGAATACCCAGATAAACTGAAACAAAAATTAAGAAAAGTTCCTAAATGGAAAATTCCAGGCCAAGTTGCATTTCATGACTTCTGGATAAGAGTATCGGTGTCTTTTCATAAAGTTTTAGCTCAAAGTAAGAATTACTTATATGTGCATCCTGAACAGATACCAACCTAGTTAACAACAGGAAAATGATACTCATCCTTAAGAGTGAACCTGTAATAACTTGCCTTCCAATGATGTTAAAAACTATATACTGCAAATGATCGAAAGTTTATAGCCATTAAAAAAAAAAAAAGATCAGGCATGGTAATACAACAAAAGGGTAAAAAAAGAAAGTCATATGGAATAAAGGATCATTTGTTGATAAATAAAGCCATAATAGAGAATTGTAAAAAGGGGAAGAACCTAAGTATGGCATGGATAGATTAAAAAAAATCATCTGATGGCACCCCACAGTCATGTATAAAGAAGTCTTACAGACGTACACAATACATCCTACATTGATCAATTACATTGCAGTGACCATGAAACAGTCACAAAACAGTTTGCAGTTAGTCCATGACAAAGGTTAAATTATTATCCTAGGGATAAAAATTCAAAGGGGGATATTCCAGGGTGATTCTGTGTCACTGATATTGTTTTTTCTTGCCCTTAACAGATTAGGTCATGGTTACAATTTGGCTCCCAGAACACAACCTTGCTGAAAGACTTCTCATTTATTTTTCATAAATGACTTAAAACTGTATACTTCATCAGATGAGGAATTGAAAGCACAACTGCAAGTGGTTAAAACGTTCCCAGATTATAGAAGAATATAATTTGGGCTTGATACATGTGCAAAAGCAATGTTTAACTCATTCCCTCCAATTGAGCTCTGGAAGTTTGCATTGTAAATTCCAGTGGGAAGAGCCTAAACTTTTTGATAGAATCAAATTATGTCAAGATCATTTTAAACAACTGTTCTTACATCTCAAACCAAATGAGTTATTATTAAAGAGGTGTAAGTGGCAAACTCCTCAGAACAAACTATTTTTATAGTGGCAGTATTCTTTATGTTCTAGGTCTTAAACAGGATTTTATAAGTCACAGTAAACATAGTAACCATTAAGTTTATAATATTTTGTAAACAACTTATAATATCACAGCAACCATTCAAGTTACACAAATACTGTCAGCAGCATTTTGCTCATCCCATTAAGAGTTTTAATGAGCCCTAGCAGTGCTGTCTGTGCAAGTGTGTTCTTGTCAAGTTATTTTAGAAAAAACATGAAATTTATGACTATGTAAATATATATCATATGAACAACAATTAATCTTTATCTGCAGTAAACAGAGGTCATATATCAATACAGTTGTGTTTGTCATTGTTGCAGATTTCAAATAAAATCTTTTAATAATTTTTATGTTTGTTCTGAAATCATTAATGCAAGTATGAGCAAGCAATATTTGACACCTAGAGGCGTCTGTAGGAAGTAACTGAAGAAACACGCGGAGACATCACTTGGCTCTAATGAGTTATTGACTGACCTCTAAAGGAATTGGATCAAAAAAAGCCCAAAAAACAAACACCTGTAGCAATGCTAATGGAAGAAATTCACCAGCCAGCTAAAAACACTTTGATTTATTAAATGAGTTGAACGCTTTCTTTCTTACAATATCAGAACTTTATCAGAACTAAAACGAATTTGGAATTTGAAAGCACTGAAGTCATTTAATAAATCGAAGTGTTACAGATGTTTGTTTTTCAGTGGATGGTCAATTCATCTGTGTGGTTATTTAGATTGTCTAAGATATTGGGTCAGTTGGACAGGAAAACAATAAAAATGCTTCATGCTTATCAAATGATACATACACACATAAAAATCACTGTATACCAAGATTAAGTATTCCTTGCTCTGAAGGAGGTATGGGCCTTCTCAAAACTGATTAAATGTATAGATCTGCAGTCATGGAACTGCATACATATCTGCTGACCACATCATATCCAAACATAGTGAAAGTTTTGAAACATGAGACAAGGAAGTCTAAGATGGCTTCTTGCTTAGTTTAGCATAAGCATTCCAATGTCAAGTGAGAACGGAAATCAAACCAGGAGCAGACAAAAATCAAATACCGACTGAATGTGCCAAAAAAAACAAAAAAAAAAGTGTAAGGAGAAGGATCAGTTGAGAAAGAAGGAAATGTGGAAAGCCATAAGTATAATGGCAGTTAAAGAGATTTCCTGGAACAGCCTTATGTTGATCAGGATGTGACACAGGAATACTTAATGCGAGGTGAGCTGAAACCAAAAGATGAAAGGTTAATAATAGCAGCCAAGGGTAGTGGACTACATGCACATTGATTTACAAAGCCCATTCACCATGTGGGAAAAATAGAAAAATGTAAGTTCTATAAAAACGAATTGGATTCAGTTGCACGTCTTCTTGTTTGATGTGACACATTCGTGGCAGAGGGCCTGGAAACTGAAAGCGCACAATAATGTGACAAGACTGTTGCATTGGAAATTGTGCAAACACTACAATATACAATCAGCAGAGAAGCAATGGAAAGATGAACCCCAAAGTATTATAAAGAATGAAGAAGCATACATCATTTGGGAACACCCACTATAGACAGTTCAAAAAAATTGATGCAGAAAAACCTGATATATGAATCCATGAAAAAGTCAAAAGTAGCACTGATCATTGAAATTGCTACATGTAGTGATTACAGTATCTTACATGCAGAGAGACACACAGTCATAAATTATAAGGACTTGCATGCAGAAATGAATGTAATGTAGAAGAAAGATACCCAACAATTCCAATAGTAGTAGGAGCAATGGGTGTAATAAAAAAAGAATCTACAGTCGTACTTAGATATGCCTTCAATATGTGTAACTCCAAATGAATTGCAGGAGTCAATTCTGGCCACTCTGTCAATGATTGAAAGAATACTATTTTCATGAACTTTACTTATACCCTTACTTAGGAATGGAGTCCATTCCCATCATGGTATTAGAAACCCAAAAGACTTGGAGAAATTAGGCTTTCTCTACAAAATTATGATTTTGAACTGGAAAGAACCATGACTATACTGCACCAAATGATGAGGAGAATTCTGTGGTATCTTTCTTAATACACAAATGCCTATTTTGGGTAATGCCACCATGCACAATAACACAGGCTTGGAATACAATTTCCTCAGGATATGAGCACATTTAGACTTGATTTGAATGACTGGCTTAACTAAAAGTCAAGGAAATCAGCAGGTTGCATGGAAGAAGCTAAAATACCCTGTGCACCTTAACATGTATTTGTATGTGGTCTGGTAAAGCAAAAATAAATAAATAAATAAGTAAAATGGAGATTGTCATACATTTTCAAAGGCCACATATCAAGAAACAGGTAAACACCAACTGCTTTGGTCATCTACTGTGGTGCACAGTATCCTCAAGTTAAGATAACATGGATGACAGACTGTGTGCTGTAGCAGGGCTAGCCATTCCATGGTGTGAAATAGCTCTAGGTGATTCAGTCATGTTGACTAATGTCACCAAAATGAGCATGTGCATTTGCTATTGATAAGTGGGTTGAGGACTGGCCTACTCCAGCCTAAGCCAAGGATCCATGCTAATGGTGGGAGGGATGTATGCACCCCTATTGACCAATGTGTATGTCAGTAAACTACTGACTGGCCGGTGTCCATCTTCCCAACTTGGGTTACCTGGGATAGCTCTGTTGAACAAAAGCTGAATGTAAAACCAATCAACCTGCCAAACATGAGCTAAGAATTGGTACACTCAGTGTAGGCTCACTGACAGTATGGAGTTTGGAAGTGGATGACATGATGATAAGAAGGAGGCTAGACATCCTATGTATCCAAGAGACAAGGTGGAAGGCCACAGCAGCAAACCACTTGGCTTGGTACCTCAAGTCAGGAGGGGGACAGAGGGGAAATGGTGTGGGAATTGTGGTGAGGGAGATGTTTCAGAAGACAGTGAGGAATGTCTTCAGAATTAGTGACAGACTCATGGCAGTCAGACTCCAGCCTAATGATAGGGCAGTATTCGTAATCTCATCCTATGCCCTACAGCTAGGTTATTTTAGTCAGGAAAAGAGTACATTTTGACAGCAGTTGGAGGAACTACTAGATAAAGCAGGGCAACATGAAATGGTGTTGATTATGGGCGACTTGAATGCACATATCAGGACAGACAGAACAGGGCAGACTGCCTGGGTCCACATGGGTGGGCCAACAGGAATAAAGAAGGATAGGCAATTCTATACTTTTATCTGGCAAATGGCTTAATACTAACTAGCGCATGGTTTAGAAAGAGAGACAGTCACAAGATCATTTACAAGAGTGACCAACATGCAACTCAAGCAGACTTCCTCCTAGTCAGGTAAGGGCACCGGGGTAGAATCAGTGATTGCAACGTCAACCCCAGTGAAACAGTCGGCCCACAGCATAAACTATTGGTTGTCACAAACAGCTGCAAGCAGTGTTCAGATAAGGTTCTAAGGTCAACAGAGATCAAGCTGAAGACCTGGAAGTTGACTGGATATAAAGCACAACAGTTCAAGGAATTACTCGAGGATCTAGCACCTAAAGAAGAAGAAGAGGAAATAGGTGGAGATGAAGAAGAATGGTAGCATCTCAAAACAGCATTTGTGAGGACTACAGAACAGATATGCAGCTTAGACAGGTATGGGAATAAGGTACATAAGGAAAGCAAGTGGTGGAATGCAGAAGTCCAGGAAACCATCAAAAGGAGAGTGCAGGGAAAAGTACGAGATAGAAAAGACGGACCATGCTAGGAAGAAATATCGGCTAGCTAACAATGAGGCTAAGAAAGAAATTGCAATACCAAAGAACAAGGCATCAGAGTTAATCTTCCAGCTGGAATGTGACTCAGTAGATAGTACAAAGAGACTATTACAGATTGCAAGGCAAAGGCAGAAAGAAAAAGAAGGTAGTCAGATTACCTTTATAAGGCATCCCAGCAACAACCTGCAAGACATCAAAGGCAGATGGAGGAGTACTTCCACCAACTTCTGAATTAAAAAAAAAATGCCACAGAAGCTTTACTGCCGCAGACACAGGATGAGGGAAGTGAAGGAGCCAGCCATAGAAGAAGTAACAACAGCTTTAATGAAAATGAAATCAGGGAAAGCAGCAGGCTCATACGAGGTCACAGCAGACATAATAAAGATGTTAGGTGAGATAGGGGAGAAAAGGCTCCTGAGGTCAATCATAGCAGAATGGAAAGAAAGGTGTATCCCAGATGACTGGAGAATAAGAATACTAGTACCAGTGTTAAAGAACAAAGGGGACATTCACAACTGTGGACAGTATAGAGGTATCAAACTCCTGTCACATTGCATGAAAGGTCTGGAGAGGACGATTGATAAATAAATAAACAGAGAAGTAGAAAGTAAGATAAGAGATGAACAGTTTGGATTCAGATCAAGATGCAGCACAACCAACCAGATGTTTACAGTGAAACAAATAGTTGAGAAGAAGCTAGAGATGAGGAAGGAGTCCAACTGGGCATTCCTAGACTTGGAGAAAGCATATGACAAGGTCCCAGGAAAGCTGATTTGTGCAGTCCTGTGGTGGTTCAAAGTCCCAGAAACATCGTTAGAATTAGTTCAGGCTATGGACAGGAACCCACTGACTCAAGTACAGTGTTCAGTATCACAGAAGGGTTCACAGTGGAAGTAGTTGTGCACCAGGGTTCTGCTCTGAGCCTACTGATGCTCATACTGGTGATGGACTACAGCAGTTAACAAGTTGGAGGGGACAGAGCAACAAAGTTGCTGTATGCAGATGATGCAGCATTACAGGCAGACTCTGAACAAGAATTTTGGCAAAGGATAGAGGAATGGAAAGAAAAACTGAAGTTGCGTGGGAAGAAACTGAGTACAGATAAGACACTTGTAGTGGCAGCAAATGAAGGAAAACAGAAGAAGCTAAGAATTGAGATAGAAGGGAAAGTAGTGGCACAGGTTAACAGCTTCATGTATCTGGGAGGGGTGATTGAGGAGAAGGGAGGTCTGAATGAAGAGGTCAAAGCTAGAATCAGAGGGACTGCAGCCAACTGGCACAGGGAGTCAGGTATAGTATATGACAGAGAAGCGGAAATTAAGCTGTACAAAACAGTGGTGCTACAAGCACTACTGTATTGTACAAAAACCTGGGAAGTAAAGGCAGAGCAATTGAAGAAGCTAGAGGTGGTGGAGATAAAGTGCCTGAGATGGGTGGTAGGGTGCACACTATGGGACAGATGAAGGCATAAGAATGTAAGAGCAGAAGTCAAGGTATCGCCAACTGCAGAAAAGGTCAAAGAGAACAGATTACGGTGGTTCAGGCACATGTGCTGAAAAGCAGAAGACAATTTGGTGAAGAAAAACTTAAACAGACAGGAGGAAGCAAGAGCAATAGAGGGCATCCATCAAAGAAGTTGATGAATTTTGTATGAGAAGACTTGCAACAGTCAGGCCTGTGTGTGGAGGAAGACAGCCGAGTGGCACTGAATGCAGCGAGATGGCAATAGCTGACATGACACCCTGATACCATGTAGAAAATTGAAAAAAGGGGTTGATGATGATAATGAATCTAGTAGTTCTGATGCTGTTTGTTTTGTGGATGTACAAAGATTAATCAAAATAGGGTCCAGGGATGCTTTGCATCACCTCAAAGAAGTCCGTATGATACTGAGTAAAGAGACAGGGTTTTCAGCGTAGGACACTGTGTTTACTGTTTACTCCCTGTATTCTTTTTCTAAGGAACCTTTGTGGAAGTTACAGTCGCTGCATGTGTCTGGTCAAGTACATACTGAAGGGGGCATTATACTCTCTAATGGGCCTGAAGAGGGACAAGAACATGGTATGATGACTTCTCTGAATCTAGATGCTATGCCCTTGCTTATAAGTTGAACAACATAGAAGGATTGTCTTCCTGCCTTGGACACAGGTAGGTCGAAGGCTAGGTTACTACTATCTACATGGCACCCCAGATCCATGACTTGTGGATCAGCTTTTAATGGGGTTTTATTGATGACATAGTTACCTGGGGTGGCAGACTTCAAAAGGGTCTATATTAGATCACCGAACGCTTAGGTTAGTGAACGGTGATTAATCGACCCCATGTATGCGAAAGCTTACAAAAACTAGTCAGAATTGCTGTTCCAAAAAAAAAAAAAAAAGAAAACACTATAAAACAAGAAATTAAATATTTAATATTTAATTTAATATTTAATACTTAAATATACCAACTCCGAGACTGCACTACAGTGCCGAAAACAGCAAATTACCGAAGCGGCCAAGCAAATTCTTTCCCAGGGAAAGAATTCGCTTACATGCCGCTTCGATATTTTGCCATTTCGGCATTTACAGCTCGACCAAGATGCATTTGCTAACCTGCATCTTCGGTCAGCTAATAGGAACCCTCCCAAAAGGTAGTATAATGCATTTCTTGGTATTGAGTTTTAAACCATGGCTTTGGCACCAAGCATTTATTTGTATTAGACCTTCCTGGAGGGTGTTCTCATCTTGGGGGAAATGTAATGACTGCTCCCAGTTTGCAATCATCGGTGAACTTGATTAGCCAGAGATCTCTTACATTGGCTTTGACATCTGAGAATTAGATGCCAAAAAGTAGTGGACCCAGCACGGAGCCCTTGAGGGGAGTCCACTGGTGACCAGCCTTATTGTGGAAGTGGCCTCACCAATTCTAACCTCCTGAGTCCTATCATTGAGCCAGCTAGATATCCAGCATGATATAAAGGGGTTAATAGCTAGTTCTGTACATTTGCTGACAATGCCTGGGTGTGGGGTATTGTATCAAATGCCTTAGCCAGATCTAAATAGGCAGTATGCACAATTATCCCCCCATCCATTGCATTAGTGAGCTTTTCAAAGAAGTCCACCAGATTTAGTAAGCATGACTTTCCTCTGACAAAGCCAGACTGGGATGAATATATTGTCTGGAGGACTCCTATGTCCTTTTTGATAACTTCCATAATAATTCTTTCCATGGTTTTGCAAATAAGACTAGTCATCATCTGGGCTCCACTTAAAACTATTCCCCTTGATGAAGCAGTAGACAGATTTAATACAATATATCTAAATTTGCTGATAGAAAAAGCACCATTAAGAAATAAAAGAGTGAAAAACAAACCATCTCCTTAGTTAACAGCTCAAGCAACTTATTGATAAATCCTGGAATGTATAGCTCCAGACCACGTCTCAAACATCCCTAAACATTATAAGCAAATAAGAAACCATAGCAAACAATGGATAAAACAGGACAAAAAAGGTTATTATTGCAAAACTAAAAATTCATCATCAAAAAAAAAAAAACCTTCTAGAAATCAGTAAATACAGTACTCAATCCTGGAAAATCAGCTGAACCAAGCCCATCCCAACCAATAACTCCCAAAGCACTGATTCACAGTTTAACTCACATTTTATAAATTTATTAACCTCCCTCCTACAAAACTACTACAGATACACCTATTCCACTCCAGTACTTGAAGTCACAACAGATCTTCACATTCACTCCAGTGCAACATCTACAGGTACAAAATATCTTAATACCCTTAAGACAACAGCCACTGCCCTTGACCAACTTCCATCTGAATACCTCAGACTCCCTACAGATAGGTTTGCATATCCTATCTCAATTCTAATAAACTGCTCTATCCAAGAAATTTTGTCTTTTTGGCTTTTCCTGGTTAGGGGTCACCACAGTGGACCTCTGGTCCGCTGATGACTGGCAGTCTATTTCTATGGTGCAGTGTTGCCAGCCCAACCTTCAGCGAAGGCACACCCATTCACGCATGTCTTTCGGAGGCCACTCGACCGGGGGGAGGACATGCAGACTCCACACAGAAGGCACTCCAGCCGAGAATCGAGCAGGAGAACCTCTTGCTGTGAGGTAACAATGCTACTGCTGCACCACCACTCTATTCAAGAAAAATCCTATGTAATACCTCTCTATAAACTGAGTATGCAAAGTATAGACCAATCGCCATTCTGTCACCCTTATCTAAAATCTTGGAAATATGTATTCACTCTCAACATACTACATATATTACTTCTCATAACCACCTTTCTCCCTCATATGGTTTCAGACCGAATTAGAACACAAACACCATCCTTCTAAAGTTCACAGATAGAATAAATCACATAGAAATTCAGCTCTATTTCTGGATCTATCCAAGGCATTAGACACAGTAAAAAATCTAATTGCCCTAACTAAAAACCTCCTGCTATATAACACTCTTCACTTAACTGATTTCTCAGTTATCTCATTAATAGGTCCTAATCAGTGAAATACAAGATGATTTTTCTTCTTTCCTTCCATCATTCATTGGAGTCCAACAAGGCTCTATTCTAGGACCACTGCTGTTTAACTTAATTATCAATGATGTAAATATAGCAGTCAAAGAGGCCACCATAGTACAATATGCAAATGACTCCACTCTAATATGTGCTGCTAGGATACTACCCATGCTGCAAACACTCACCCTGAAATTCTTCTCCTGCATAGAAGCTTGGCTCAACAACTCATAACCCCTCCTGAATCAAAAAAAAAAAAAAAAACTAAACTTCTACTGTTCTCTCCCAACTCTCTCTCTCCTTCAGAAAACTACCTTTAATATACTTTCATCCAACAAGATCAATATAGAACTGATATCCAACAGCATACCACTAGATGTGATTATAGATAACCAATCTCCACCTTCTGCAAGCCTTAAAGAAGACTCATCAAAAGCTAGGCTGCATCTATAGAGTGAAACACTATCTTACTGACTCTGCTATACAAAACATAGCCACTTTTTTGTATTCCACACCTTATTATATGCCACACTTATTTTAACCAATCTCAACTCCTCTCTATCAGCCACTCTAGAACAATGCTACAATAAAGCAGCCAAATTCAGAACCAACAGTGTAGATCACATCACCGCATCTCTCTAAAACAGCTAAATTAAATAATTCTCTGTTGCACTCACAGTTAATTACAACCTTTTACTGCACAACTGTGAAAAATTCCCATAGCTTTGCTCCATTATTTCGCCTTACACTAATAAGAGACCTCTAAGCTCCACTGACCAGTCATTACTCGTCAAAGTAATAACTAATAATGTATGATACTCATTGCATGAAAACTGCATTATTAATAGCTGGAATACCATCCCACTCTACATAAAACAGTCTGCAACATGGAAGACTTTAATTGCCAACTGAAGCAACACCTGATAGATAAACGGCTCTGCATCTGCACTACTCCTGGTTAAACTGGTACTAATATATCTATATGAATCTGTGAGACAACTCTCTGTTTCACAAAACCTAATATACCATTATCACAGCTATACCCTCAACTATCATCTCATCTCCGTTATCTTCCTTGTGCCTTCTCCTCCCTTTCCTTTCTTTGGGCTGCTCTATCTTAAAAAAATATATATATATATATATATATTCATATACATCCCATGTAACTGTTGTGTCTAATCAAAACTGTTTGGAAATGCTGCAACTGATGTCAAAGATGTCTGAATGGAACAATTACTCATTAGTGAAAGTGACTGTAAATGATGAAATAATGCAAATGATGTCCATGATGTCTGTATAATAGAGCTTTTCTCGCCAGGCCTCTGCTGAAGAAGAGCACTGCTCGTTCATACATTCATGGTAAACAAATATTAACAATAAGTTAGTAAATAAATAAATACATACATACATACATAAATGCATAAATAAACAAATAATAAGTGACAAATCTACTGTAGAATTTGCAACATGAGGAAGAGCCTATCAGTTGTTTCAGTACGATATGAACTCCAGAAGAAATGAGAGATGCTGTGACTAAAATTATTGCTGTTTCAGTTTCTCAGAATGCACTTCCTACCATCTGATCCATCTCTTAATGTACAGATTTTGCCCCCCCACCTGTGATGTTGTGTGGCATGTTTCTTTGTTATATTGCAGTTTGTTAGGTAGACAGCTGATCGGTACAACCATCTTGTGTCCACCTTGGGCAGACACTGTATCTAAATGAATCAGCTTGTACCCAGTGCACAAAATGGCTAATGGTGGTGGTAACTGGCTGTGGTGATTACTTGAGAACAATGTCCATCCCTGGCTCATTTAATTGACTTTGTTGCATTAGCAGATTAAACAGTAGTAGAATGGATAAAATGCTGGCTAGATGATAAGGTTAAGGAGTAAGTACTACCTTGGTAATTTTCACTGCTTTGAATTTTGATAAATACCACCTCATAAATTAAAGAAGGAAGTGTTTATCATAGAAATTCTACATGACATAATACACCACAAAACCATTTTTCTAAGGGGTCAAGCCCAACCCCCTTTACCCCACACACCTCCTTAATTATATATACCAAGTACACAGTCAAACATCCATGGAAAAAGAAAAAGCACAATGCACAGTGAATCAGTACTGGTGCATAAACACAAACATCTATATAGCTGGTGTGCAACATGACAGGGGCACTGCCAATCTACATATAATCTATACTCACTTCCATAGCAAATCATATTCACATAAATTATACCATACGATAATGCAGATACACTTCTACATTTTTCTGTAATTTGCGATTCAATGAAATGAGTATTCAGTCAAAATGGAATTTAGTCAGTCAAGTTAAATTTCATTCAAAGTGCATTTCAGTAAGTTTTTTTCAGCCATGTGAGTTTCAGTCAGCTGTGCTTCAGTGACCTGATAATCACCCTAGTAAGGAGGTTATATCCAGCTCCAAATGTCTGTTAATTAACGTGCTTTAGGACATGACCAAATCACTTTAATTGAAAATAATTAAAATGTATGTACATAAGACTATGACGTATCATATACAGAGGAACTCTATGTACAGTTGGATATGAACTGTTAGAAATGCAATTGGTGTGCATATAATTTAGCAAAAAAAAAAAAAAGGGTGGTATATCTCTAGCTCTTCCAGAAGATCTTCCTGGCTTTACCATAATATTTTAATGTTATTAATTCCATAAAATGTAGTCAGCTTTAACCAAAGTTAAGACATTTCCTAGTTAGCCTAATCAGGTGGGTGTGAAAATCACAAGTACAAGATTGCTTTACAATGCAAAATTAATGTTGTCTGTGGAGAATTAGTACTGCAAAGATCTGAAACCTTTCCATGACAATCTACTTTTATATCATCTGTTATATTTTAACACTTTTAGAATATTTATGTTTGAATAACTTCAAGATCAGTGTTTCACACAGCTGGAATATGTGCATGCAGCTGGATATTGAAAAAACAAATGTGACTTATTCTTTTATGAGTGATGCCTGCTAAATTACCTAAGATCTAAGCAACAGCAGAATAGCAGCTAGTCAACATAGTAAACAAGCTATAAACCAATTTGCTCTTCATGTTATAACTTACAGTTTGGGGGTGAATGACTGGCCCCAAAAGGTATTGGATCAGTTGGACAGGAAGCCAACAAAAATGCTTTACTCTTATCAGATGATATATAAAATAAGTGTATAATAATATTATATATTCTTCATTCTGAAGGACGTATGGGCCACCTCAAAAGTGATTATATGTAGAGATCTGCAGTCAATGGACTGCATGCTTATCTGCTGATTTCACCAGACCCAAACATAGTGAACATTTGAAAACATGAAGAGAACGAATCTAAGATGACTTCCCTGCTTAGTTTAGCAGAAGCATATCGGTGCGGTCAAGTGGGAATGGAAAACAAATCAGGACTAGACAAAAATCAGGCAGCAAATGAATCTGCTAAAAAACAAACAAAAGAACATAAGGAGAAGGATCAGATGAGAAGGTAAGAAATATGGAAAAGGCGTAAATATAGTTCTAAGTACAGAAAACTCCTGGAACAACCTCATATCAATCAAGATTTGATACAGGAATGGTTAAGGAGACGTGAATTTACACCAAAAAATGAAAGGTTAATATCAGTGTCCCAGGTTAGTGCACTACATACATGTTGGTTTACAAAGTCCATTGAACATGTAGGAGAAACAGATGAATGTGGGTTCTGTAAAACAGTACTGGAAACAGTTGCACATCTTGTTGTTGGCTGTGATATACTAATGGCAGAGGGCCTGTATACTGAAAGCCATAATAATGTGGCAAGACTATTGCACTGGGGATTGTACAAACATTACAATATTGAAGTAGCTGAGAAACACTGGAAACATGAGCCACAAAGCATTGTACAGCATGATGAAGTTTATATCATATGGAATTACATATTACCAACAGTTCAAAAATAGATGGGAGAAAACCAGATATATTAGTCCATGAAAAGAAGACAAAAGTAGCATTGATAATTGAAATTGCTACACCCAGTGATTACAGCGTCATACGTACACAGAGACACAAAGCTATAAAATACCAGGATTTTCAGGTCGAAATGAGGGCATTGTGAAAGAAGAAAACCCAGACAGTTCCAATAGTAGTAGGAGCAAGCAATGGGTCTCGTAAAAAGGAATTTGCAGTCTTATTTAGATATGCTACCAATACATGTAACTCCTTAAGAATTGCAGAAATAGTTAGTTTTAGGCATGTTGTGGGTGCTGAGAAGAGCACTTTTGGCTAACATTAAAGAATGAAACAATACTAATTTCACAAACTTTAATCATACTTTGATTTAGGAATGGGGTCCATTCTTGTGATGGTATTAGAAACCCAAATGACTTGGGGAAATTAAACAGTAAAATGCTATCCGTGTATAATGCTAAATATGACATACTGCTGCATGGAATAAATTCATGAAAACATTTTATTTTAAGCTATACTTGCTAGTAAATGTTTATACAAAATATCTAAAATGATGTTAGTATATTAAAACAGTTTATTTGTAATTTCCTGCTTTATGAGACCTATGGAGGTGCATAATAATATAGATTTAGTCAAGTTAAGCCGAAACAATTATGCCTTATGAACAGGGACTCCTATTTTCAATTTTCCATTTTTTTTCTGAGAAAAATGCCATTAAATCTAAAATGTTGAATTTATTAGTATTAGAAAACAAGACAGGATTGTCATGGCTATGGAATATTAGGTTTCAGTTCAACCTGTATTTCCTCTCAAATTAAATTCTTGCAACATTGTCTACTTGCTTTATTCATTATTCCATATGTAGTAATTAGGGGAGCACTGTACATTTACAATAAAATCACAGTAGTGACCAGAAATTACATTGAAAAAGCACAGATATAATACCTGGATTTTGTCTCATGGCAATGTATTTTTTTCTTGAAAACTATAAATCATTGTCTCTGTAATATATTCTGAAAGCTCGCTTGCTTATAGCTTTCACAACAATCATTCACTGCAGGTAAAATGTTGCTAAAAGAGTTGGCAGAAGTGTAATGCACTAATGCCCAGCAAACCTACGATTTATTGCTTGCATTCAAACACTTCTACCCACTGCTCTGTTAATCAGTCTGAGTGACTGCTTGCTTATTTTCCTGCATCTGCAGATTATCAAGAGGATCACTGTAACTTGCCTTTAGCATGATAATAAATTCAACATCACACAACAGCATGCATTAATGAGCACTGGTGTTACTGCCCCATTCATTACATCCCTGATGGTAGAAGTCCATTGATTGTTGGAAGCAGACTGACCACAGCTGTGTGAAACACATCCAGGCATGTTATGATTACTTGAATGATACCGAGCTTTAACAACAAACTTGCTCAAAACATCATACATGATATTGATATGAAAAGGCACACTGTCCCATTCTCTAAAATGACATCTTAGAAAATCAATCAATAATAAAAAAAAAGTAGTGGCATGTTTTTCATATAAAATACATACCTGACAAAACTCTGCTGACATAAGATGTATGTCTGCATGTTGCATGTACATTGCAAAGACTTGTAATGTTAACATTAACATTCTATTGTGGAGTTCAATGAAGCACAACAAAACCCAATATATATATTTTTAAATAAACCATTAAATATTTCCAACAACCACCATTTGCCCAGGTTAGTGCTGGACTTTTCCCCTCAGTACTTTTATCTGTTCATTCAGGCTTGCTTTGTGTTGTATCTCATAGTGCTCGTGGGTAAATGTAGCTCCATCTACAGATGTTTCAGAATTACTGATTTATTGTACTAGATATAAGTATTAATGCATAATGAAAAAATTAATTCTCAGAAACCAAGATGGTTGATTGAGTTTTCACTTTCTATTTAAGAGTTTAAGAATGTCATGTTATAGTTTCATTTATTAGGGTAATAAAAGGGCATATTTAATCCTCAAATATTAGTACAGACCTTATCAGTGTATTACAGCTTGCTTATTTATTTTTATGTAGGTCTCCCATCTTGCCATTACTATTTCAGAACATGCAACTTTCATCTGATATGTAGGAAAAAGAAAGCTTCAGAATGACAACTGTCTGTAATCTGAAAAGGGCCTGATATCTCAGATGCAAGGTTATTAAACTACACATTTGAGACATACAACTGTATATTTTCTGTTTAAAGACCAACCAATTAAACAACTACATCATCAAAAAGCTTGTTTGTTTCCACTTCATCAACTCACCCACTTAAAAGACAACACAATATTTTTTTTTCTGAAATCAGCTCTAATTGGCTGCAGTACTGCAATATACTAACATTTATATTGAAGACTTGTACTGCAATACCAGCAAATGATGTTGGATACCTTTCTGTACTCTTGCTCCTGTAGTTTATTATTAGAGTTTTCATTTTAAGCTGCTTTTAAAATATTGGCAAACCTACCAATCCATCAAGTAGTCGGATATATCTCTGAAGGGCAAAACATGACAGCTTGTTATATAGACCATCCATAGCAGAAAATGCATTTCCTTATGAACGACCTTTGCAAACCAAAACATAATAAATAAGACTGAAATAATGGAAATTTGTATACCTAGAGAACAATCAAAGCATGTTCTACTTCCTTTCCTTTCTAATATAAAAACAAACAGGCATTTAAGTTAATTTTAGCCTTAAAAGGGTAATTCTTCAACCTGATATATATATTTCATATCTGCACACACAAAAACAGCCACAAAGAAACTGAAGGTCTTGAGTATCTTTGCAGGGGATAAAAATCCATCTGTGTATAGTTACAGCAGTAACAAAAGACAATAGTAACACCAAGTTTGTAACTTTCAGTCAGCATCTACTGCAACAAACTCATATCTATGAAAAATGCAGTCAGTAGTTTTGTCGATTAGTATAACAAGCGGTAAATGTTTTTATTCTGAAAAACATAATAGTAATACATTCTCATATCACAGCCTGCCTAAATATATACATCCATCACATAATTAAACAATTTACTCTAATCACATCACAATTTAATTAATTTATAAAATAAATAAAACATTTCCAGTTAACTTCATTGTTCAACCCTTTAGGTGACATAGTGTCAAATTTTAAAATATAAGTTCATTCTTTTACCAATAGTTTATTTTTTAAGATCACTTTCATCATTATACACTTTAATTTGTTCTAGAACAGTGCCTTTAAGACCATCACTATTGCCTGCATGTCTCATATTAAAATGGTATGCTATAGCACTTTCATTTTTATTTCTGGCTATATCTCTAACATGTTCTAACAATCTGGTCTTAAACGATATTTTAGTTTCACCTATATAGTATTTTTTACAAGGACATCTGAGGGCATGTACAATGCCCTCAGAATGATAACAAAAACTGTCCTTTACTTCAAAAGTGTGCCCATTAATCTGCTTGGAGCTATGAAAAATAAAGCTATATGCTTTACATTTACCACAAGCCCTTGTGCCCAAACTATTTAAACCTCTCTGTATATTCTGCACAGGAAATTTTATTTTTGATATAACCAATAAATCTTTTAAATTTCTCTCTCTTCTGTAAGACATCACAGGGACCCCCAATTTTTCCACAAACATGTCACACAAACTCTCAAAATATGTCCAATGGCCAACCAGCTTTTTTTTAAGTATAATGCTAAAACTACTATATGTTGTAGTAAAATACATATCATTTTTTTTGTCCAATCACTTTTTTTGAACATAATTTTCCTCCTGTTTTCCCATTGTGTTACAAATATATTCTTTTAAGAATTTTTTCCAACAACCTTTCAACATTTCTTGATCAAAACCTCTACTTTTAAACATATTTATAGTATTCTTCATTTCCCTTACATAATAAACTTCATTGTTGCATAATCTATATATACGTACAAATTCTCAAAAAGAAATTAAGCTAATAGTGTGAGGAGAATGGCAGCTTTCAGCCTTTACAAGTTGTACTCCATTTTCAAATTTCCTATGTACTCTAGTGTAAACTTTTGTATTATTGCTGCCATCCAAAATTACATCCAAAAAAGGAACAGTTTTCTTACCTTCAATCCATCAAATGCTAATTCAAATCTATTATTACCCAACATTCTGATAAATCCTTCTATCTCATCTTCACCCCCCTTACCCAAAAAAATCAAATTGTCTATAAATCTATAATATGAAATGACATGTCTATGAAAAAATGTGCTTCTATATACGTACTCCGTTTCAAACAAGCCCATGCTTAGGTTGGTATAAGAGGAGGCAAAAGATTCCCCCATTGCTGTGCCTTTCTTCTATCTAAACAATTCTCCCCCAAAAACAAAATAATTGTTTTTTAGACGAATGTCCAATAATTCTAAAACAAATTCAGTCATTGGACTTTCACCCAGAAAGAATTTGACTGCTTCCAACCCAAACTGATGACTAATATTTGTATAAAGGCTTGTAACATCTAGTGTTATCCAGTTCATGTCTTAGTCCCATTATATTGTTTGAATTTTATTGAGAAAGTCAAATACATCCTGTATATAAGCAGGCAACAACTGTACTTTCTGTAATAAATAAAAATGCAAAAACTGACCTATTTTGTATAAGAAATATTCCCTCCTGGACACAGTGGGATACCCAGGGGGATTAATCAATGATTTGTGGATTTTTGGGAGACATCAAAAATGTGCCATTTTACATCCTGATACCCCAAACTTATTCTTTACATCTTTACTAGAAAAGTAACCTAGTCTCCCACCTTTTTCTATAAGATCCACATATTTTTCCATCGCTTCAGTATACGTAGCCATCTTTACTTTTTCATATGCATTATTATCATTCAAATGCTTATTACACATATTAATATACTGATCCACGTTCATAACAACCAACTTGTTGCCTTTGTCGGCAGGTTTAAAATAATATCCTGCCAACTACTTAATGATTTAAGCATTTTTCACTCTTCTTTAGTTAAGTTGAATTCATTATTTGTAAATAAATTCATTAAACTCTTTTTCTAGTGCAAATTGTACCACAGTATAAAAATGTTGAATTCCTTCACGCAAAAACGGAGGAAGGAAACTTTTACATAATACCTTACTAGTATCTAACAATGTATATGCATTCACTTCCATATCTGAAAGACATGAGTAAAAGCTTTCATTCTGTGAGTCATTAGAACACATGTTGTGATTCAAAACTGATTCAACAGTAAAATCCGTATTTTCAAAAAAATGTTTAAGATGTAACTTTCTAATGAATCTAAACAAATCAATCTTGATTTCATGCAGTCTAGGTATTACTGTTGGCACAAATTTAAGCCCAAAGTTTAATACAGCATATTCAACATTATTAAAAATATAGCCTGACAAATTAACCACATAACTTTCACAGTCATTTGTAGATGGCACATCACCATTTACCTTTTTTTAACAGGTTTTTGTTGCTGCCCATTCTTAGTTCAATCATAGTATACTTCTCTTGGATGTTTAGCTCCCTGGGGACCTCCTTTTGGGCCATGTTGATTACTCCAAAATGTCCGCTCAAATTGTTCTCTTTGTTGTTCATTCGGGAGGTGAGGATAGTCCTCATTTTGTTCAGAACCCATTTCTCCTGATGAGCTGGCATCATCCGAGTTGGAAAATGAAGTATTTGACTGCCAATCAAATTCTTGTTCACCCTCCTGGAAGTGAACACGCTTTACAGTTTTCTTGCGTTCAGCTCTAGACAAAAAATCTCTTCCCCTGTAATAATCTCGAAGGTCACGGATTAATTTCCACTTGTTTCTATTTATGATACTTTCCTCAGAAGTCTTAAGTTTATTATTAATATCACCCAAAAACTTGTTGAGAATATCAAGGCTTACATATGAGTTCAGAGAAGAACAGGTTTCTTTAATTTGTTCCCTCAACTCATTTTGTTTTAACCTGTCTCTTTCCACTAGTATACTGATCCATTCCATAGTGCATTTTTTTGTGGCAACCACCCACCGTGATGGAACGCTTTATCAGCTCTGTTCTGTAAATCAATTGGCAAGGAAGGATCCTTGAACAAAGCTCAAAACCAACAAATGCAAAATACAAATTGAAGAAAAACACACAAAGTCACAGGTTAATTTTGTAAGCGCTTTCGTTTACTCAGCATAGGCAAACTTCATCAGACAATGCAATTTCAATAATAACCTCCTTATATACGGACTCTTAACATCACCATAGTGATTAAACAGACAGGACATCTAAAAAGACAGTACATAACAAATATATATATATATATATATATATATATATATATAGATATAAATAGTAATAAAACGCATATGTATATATTTTAGTACTAGAAAAGGTACCTATTAATAAGCATTCATAAATAAACTCATTTTTAAAATACTACCGATGGAAGTGGAATCATTTAATCCAGGGAAAGCCATGACATTCAATTTTAGCTGCCACATTAATTCCTTTTCATCCAATTTAAATGAAAAAGGCCCACCCCTGACATTTTCATGTGTCTTATCGATAACGGTGAATTCAAATCTATGATTAGGATGGGTATTAATGTGTTTAGCCAAGGCATTGTTTAAATTAGACTTCTCTATCACATATAGGAAGGATCCTTGTATGCTTGCAAACCGCAAAGGGACGCATCTAATTCAATGTATCTCTGCAAACTCTGGATATTTAAAAACACAGCCGTTTTTTTAAACAACAGCTTTTCAAGCTCGTCACACAAGGTTTTATTTTCAGTAGATAGTGTAAATGTAATTTTACAGCCAACAGCCGAAAACAGGTTACTACATCTTTTATTCCGATCTTCCTCAAGTTTTCTCCACACATATGGCACATTAGATATATCATTTGTAACAGTCACAGTACCTTGTCCATTGAGTATATTAGAAACACTGCCAGATATATTGCGATGCTCACCCAGTTGGAAAAAAGCTTCAGACATATTAATGGGCACACTTTTGAAGTAAAGGACAGTTTTTGTTGTCATTCTGAGGGCATTGTATATGCCCTCAGATGTCCTTGTAAAAAATACTATATAGGTGAAACTAAAAGATCTTTTAAGACCAGATTGTTAGAACATGTTAGAGATATAGCCAGAAATAAAAAGGAAAGTGCTATAGCATACCATTTTAATATGAGACATGCAGGCAATAGTGATGGTCTTAAAGGCACTATTTTAGAACAAATTAAAATGTATAATGGTGAAACTGATCTTAAAAATAAACTATTGGTAAAAGAATCAACTTATATTTTAAAATTTGACACTGTGTCACCTAAAGGGTTGAACAATGAAGTTAACTGGAGATGTTTTATTTAATTTTATAAATTAATTAAATTGCGATGTGATTAGAGTAAATTGTTTAATTAGTCAAAGTCAAAGCAAACTTTATTGTCATACAGATCAACACAGAGGAGAAAGTGCATGTCACTGCACGAAATTTTGATACTTGGGCTCGTACCATAAGAATTATAGTTTACAGAAGGAAGATTAATAATAATTAAAAAATACTGAAATAGAAATCAGAAATAAGATACTAAAAATAAACACAATAAAGTGTAAAGTGAGCTACGTAGATAATGAAATACTGCACATAAATAATGTTTGTTTACCCATTTAGCAGATTAGGCTATGGGCTTGTTGTTTAGCACTCTGACAGCACGTGGGAAGAGGCTGTTATGGAATCTGGATGTCCTGCATCTAATGCTTCTGTAGCGCTTCCTTTTGGCAGGAGTTTGAACAGTCCATAGGCCGGATGATGTATATCCCTCAGTAGTTTTCGGACTCTGCCACAGCATCTGTTTAAATATATGTCCCATAGGGACTGAAGGTTGGAGCCAATGATTTTTGTCATAATTCATAATTTTTATTGTGATATTATATATTCAAATGATATAGTTACATCAGTGTTTAATACACATTTAAGAAATATTTATTTAAGATGTTCTAAGAGTTCATATGTACTATATATAGTTTTCAGTAATTTCTTATGGTATGTCTTTAAATTTTATTCATTGCCATCAATTATGTATGTAAATTAATTTGTGATTGAATAGTATTTAAACAGGTGTATGGATGGTGAAGTTGTTTCTGAGGAAGTTCACAGAAGATTAAAGTGAATGAAAGCACTAAAACAACTTGTGGAGTCTCATAATTTGCTGCTGGGTCTAAGCTGACTTCGTTTTTTCAGAGTTACTTGGTTGCAGTGTTTTTCTGTTCTTTGGAGTTTTTTGTACGTTTTCAGCTTTTCACCTTTGGCTAGAATTATGTCACAAGACCCTTTGATGGATTTATCAACCCATCCAGTTCCAGAAGGATTTATGCACTTTTCTGAACAGCTTACAAGTGTCATTACTACAGCAATTCAAAAGGGTATCGAAAATGCTTCCAAACCAGGTACTTTTTCCATTGGTGAGGGAAGTCAAAACGGGAACACCCGTAGTCGTGGTTATTTGGCCAGCACACAGGATAACGGAAGTGCCAGCAAGTCGCAAGACGTTCCTTTCGTGGGTCCGAGTAGTGTGGTGGAATATATCGCAAAAGATGTAGAAAACCCTTTTGAAAATATCCAGGACATTGAAATTGCTGACGAAGTAAGTAACACGGTGGATTCTGACTTTCAGAATCAAAAAAACTGTAAACAAAGTATCTATGAGCTTGAAAGACTAACTTTTAAACATGTTAATCTAGATTTGGAAATCTGCTATCTTGCTGAGTGTGTCAAGCGCAAGTGTGTCCCACAAGGTCTTCACTACAGTAAATTTCCAAACTGTGTAGTGTTTGGGGACAGTTTATACGAAGAACTGACTGGTTTATTTAACGACTTTGGATTAAAATTGATGACGGCTTTGATTAATCATTACACAAAGCAGCTGCAAGTCTTAAAACAACAAATGACTGATTTAGACTCCAAAATTAAGAACTTTGCTTGTTTTTCTACTTTTACGAGCTTGTACTCCAGCATTACTGCTAGAGCAGATCGGCAAAGAGCGACGATCATTTCAAGAAAGCAAAAGAAACTAAAAAGGGACATTACAGCGTATGCAAACAAAAAAGCGTATGTTTTAGGATTACACCCTGATACAGAATATACGCATGACACTAACTGTAAAAACAAGCATATTGTAGATTCAAATGACAAAAGAAATGTGTCTGGCTCCAACAGTAGGTTGAGCAATAATGGTGGGGCAAATAACATCGAAGCCCCTATTTTAGATAATTGTAATAACTGTGATAGTAATGGTCAGGTTGCTAGTGCATCTAACAATGATAGTCACACAGTTTCTAATAATACCACAAATATGGACAATAACTGTGGTGACAGTGGATCCAATGGAGGTCCTTTTTTAGTCGACAAACAGGGGAACAAACGTGGGCCAACTTGGAACAAAGTGGTTCAGAACAAACCCAAGGGAAGGCTGAGAAACAGAAAGAGATGGTAGGGGTAGTTCCCTCAAATTCATATGAAATACAGATACATAACTTGTCAAATATGGAAATTTCTGAGGAGACTACTAGTCTCTTACAGAAAGGTTTGTCTTTCATTCCTTCTAATCATTTCAATAAGACAAAAACCATAATAGATTTTAGATTAACACTTAGGAAATTAAATCTTAAATATATTATGAAAGACATTACAACAACTTCTACACAAGAAGGTCCCAAGAAAGCTAGTACCTTCAATCCACCATTAGTGGGCACACTTCAAGTTTTTCAAAATATATGTGAGGAAGCTATGAGAAATATAAATGTAACTAGCTTCCCTGAGAATTTAAGTGAGCCAGAGTTAACGGCTCTGAAAAACTTAAAAGATAATATGGACATAAGAATTATGAAGGCTGACAAGGGGGGCAAAATAGTAATTATGGAAAATTCACAATATGTAAATTCAATGGAAGCCTTGTTAATGGACAAACATGTCTATCAAGAAGTAGATACTAAGATGATACAAAAAAGTTTTCTAAGATTAGATACTACTTTATTTGACATGTTTAGTCAAGATGAAATAGACTATGCAACATATAGTTTCCTACTAGTTGAATTTCCTAAAATGGGAAACATGTTTGGTATCCCAAAAATACAAAAAAATCTGTTTGATCCCCCTTTTAGGCCAATCATCTCAGCCCCCAAATGTAAGACAGAAAATATCTCTATTTGGTTAGATTACACTTTGAATCCAATAGTACAACGTTCTAAATATTATTTAAAAGATTCTTGGCATCTATTGGAACAGCTTAGAGAATTACAACCTTTGACATCTGAATTTTTTCTTGCTTCATTGGATGTACAATCTTTGTATACTTGTATTGATCATGAATTTGGAATTGAACACTTAAGACAATACTTGGTTGCTAACACAAATTTAAGTAATACTAAGGTTAACACCATTTGTAGTCTTATGGAATGTGTATTACAAAATAACTTTTTCAAATTCAATGACAAGTTCTATAGGCAAGTTTCGGGTGTGGCAATGGGGGCAAGAGTAGCTCCGGCCTATGCAAATCTGACTATGGCACAATGGGAAAATACTTTCCTGGTAAATTCTATTTATAAAGACAAGATCATCTTTTACACCAGATACATAGATGATCTGTTTTTTCTATGGAATGGTACCTTACAGGAATTTCATGACTTTGTTCACTATCTGAACAACACTACAAATTGTCTAATATTCACTGTTGGTGAATTTGGAACTAATATTAATTTTTTGGATTTACATCTAAGTTATGACAATGTACTTAAAAGTTTTTCAAGTTCCATATATAGAAAACCTACATTTGCAAATCAGTATTTGCACAAAAATAGTATACACCCTTACCACATGAAGAAAGGGGTCATAAAGGGCCAATACATTCGTCTAAGCAGGTTGACATCTGACAATGAGATTTTTCTGAGTGAAATAAATAATCTAAGGGGATTTTTTGTCAATAGAGGTTACAAGTTGGCATGGTTAAAAACCATAGAAAGAGAAGTTATATCTCTCCGTGAGACCACAGCAAGGCCTATTTTAACAGTAGGGTCACTGGTTACACAAATAACAACTAAGAACAATAAGGAATTTAGTGGTTCCTTTTTACTACCCATTTCTAATGAAATGTGGCTTATTAAAGACATCATTGTAAATAACTGGAAGATTATCTTGGGTAACCAAGATTTAGTGAACATTTTAGGCATTAAACCAATGTTCACTTTCAAAAAAGTAGTTAACTTAAAAAGTATACTTGAGAAAAAGGAAAATAGATGTACTATAAATAGAACGGGTGTCATACAAACTAAAGGCACCTTTTCTTGCCACTGTTGTAAACAGTGTAGATACATCACAAATTCCTCTTTTGTACATTTCAAGCATTTACGAACAACACATTGGTCAAAACAGTATTTTACATGTCACAGTACTATGGTTGTCTATTTTGCTCAGTGCCAAACATGTTTAAGTTATTATGTGGGTATGACCACAAGAGCCTTGAAAGTCAGAATTAGTGAACACATTTTGGCTATAAAGAAAAAAGACACAAATAATGCATTAGCAAGGCATTCTATCATTTGTAATGAATTTAAAAAGTTTACATTTGCTGTTTTAGATAGTGTAGATAGTGTAACTTTTGGAGGTAATTTCAAACTTTTATTAGAATGTAAAGAGTCCTTTTGGCAGATATTTTTAGGAGCTGACAAATTTCCAGGTCTCAATGAAACTATAAATATGAGATGTTTCCTGGAAATTAATTCATAATTTTTATTGTGATATTATATATTCAAATGATATAGTTACATCAGTGTTTAATACACATTTAAGAAATATTTATTTAAGATGTTCTAAGAGTTCATATGTACTATATATAGTTTTCAGTAATTTTTTATGGTATGTCTTTAAATTTTATTCATTGCCATCAATTATGTATGTAAATTAATTTGTGATTGAATAGTATTTAAAAAGGTGTATGGATGGTGAAGTTGTTTCTGAGGAAGTTCACAGAAGATTAAAGTGAATGAAAGCGCTAAAACAACTTGTGGAGTCTCATAATTTGCTGCTGGGTCTAAGCTGACTTCGTTTTTTCAGAGTTACTTGGTTGCAGTGTTTTTCTGTTCTTTGGAGATTTTTGTGGCTTGTTTAATGATCTTATCCAGTGCTTTCCGATCGGTTTGAGAGCAATTTCCATACCAGACAATTTCTATACCAGACAATGATGTTGTTTGTCAGTACACTCTCAGTTGGTAGGACTTATGGGGGAGGTTAGCTCTATGAAGTCTCCGAAGGAAGTGGAGACATTGTTGGGCTTCCTTTATAAGGTAGGAAGTGTTTGTGGCCCACTTGAGATCTTACGAGATATGTATCCCTATGAATTTGGTGCAATTAACTCTCTCAACTGTAGCACCATTGATGACAATAGGAGTGTGTGGCTTATTTACCTTCCTAAATCGATGATGATTTTCTTGGATTTCCCAACATTTACCACTAAGTTGTTGTCAGTGCACCAATGAACGAGTTGGGTCACCTCCCCCCTGTAGGCTCCCTCATCTTCCTTCTTGATAAGGCCGATTACTGTGGTATCATCTGAAAATTTGATGATTCTGTTTGAATGATGCTTAGCTGTGCAGTCATGTGTTAGAATTGTGAAAAGAAGTGGACTGAGTACACAACCTTGTGGAACCCGGTGTTTAGAGTGATGCTGTTTGAGTGATGTTTTCTAGCTCGAACTATTTGTGGCCTTTCAGTCAGGAAATCGAGGATCCAGTTGCATATGTTGTTTTCTAAGCCTAGATTACTCAGCATAGACAGCAGTTGTTGTGGAATTACTGTATTGAAGGCAGAGCTGAAGTCTATGAACAGCATGCATACATAACAGTCCTTATTTTCCAGGTGGTCCAAGGTGTGATGAAATGTTAAGGCCATGGCATCTGCAGTAGAACAATTTGACCTTTATGCAAATTGAAAAGGATCAAATGTAGCAGGTAGGCAGGATGTTACATGATCCTTGACCATTTTTTTGAAACACTTCATCACTACTGACATAAGTGCAATTGGCCGATAATCATTTAATGATTAATTATGTGACTGATGTATGTATTTAAGCAGGTTTTGATTTAAGAATATTATACTCCTTGAAGGCTTGTTTGATTAAAATTTTGCTGTTGGAAGACTAGCTGGTGGTTTTATTCATATTTTGGATTTTCTTTTGTGTGGTGCAGTTATAATAGCAATACATATTTGTAATTCCTTGTGGTTTCCTAATCTAACATTATGTCACAGAAGAAAAAAATAAAATGCAGCTCTTATACAAGTTTAACTGCACCTACTCAACATCAGAGATAAATGTGCCTAACTATTATCGACAATGGCAATCAGAACAACATAGAAAAAAGTATCTTATCCAGCTGCAGGTGACTATACCTGGGATATCAAACTGACAAACTCAAGCCAATTTTCCCCTATTACAGAAGTAACAGCCACCTGGAGGGGCCATCATACAAGTAGCCATAAGGTGTTTTGTGCCCCTCCTCATATCTCTACCTCCGTAAGCACAGCTAAGACAGGGAAAAGAAGGCAGCTGCCTTGGGTGCAAAATGTTAGGGAGTGTGATCAGCAGTAGCCAATTTCAGTGCAGTCCTAGTATTTGTATGCCAGAATTGTATCTGCGAGTGTTGCAAGCACAAACTGTAGTATCTACTTGCTACACACGTACCAAGCAGTTTTCTACAATTTAAAAATATGTTTTTTTCTGTGTTTAAGTAAGTAAACTGCATTTATTTATTTATTTTATTTTATTTGCTGACTGAGTAAAGCACTTATCTCCATTGTCCTTTTTCAGACTCAGCCCAGGAATGCTGTCTGGTTAAGTAACTTGCTAACAGTTACAGAGTTAGGGGATGGAGGCTGAAGGTAACAAATCCTGAGCAACAGAAAGCAGCTCATTAACAGCTCCTTCATCCTCTGGGCCAAGTGTATAAACTGCAGTATCTGGTTACACAAATGTTTCAAGCATTTAAAAAAATAGATTTTTTTTCTGTGTTGAAACATGTAAACTGTGTAAATTGTAGTATTTGTTTACTACAGATGTAACAAGCAATTTGCTACAGTTTAAAAATCAGAAGAGTTTTTTTTTGGCTCCTCAAGTTAACACTGAGAGAGGGAGCCAAAAGAGCTATACTTCTGCACCCCTCCACTCTTCTGTGTCAGAAGCAGACAGCAGACACAATCTTTCTTCAGCCCAGGTAAATCTGCACCCCCTCCAAACAATGGCATTATGTAATGACATCTTCCTGTCCCTGGGCTGGAAAATACTTGGCACCCACCCTCAATCAGCAACTTTCTATCATTCAGGATTAGAGCAATGGAGGGGGACACTTCTGTTAGCCCTAACATCACTATTGGTGGCAAATGTGAACACTGCATCAGCATAGGCTGCCTACACCCCTACTGCAACAAACCTGCCCTGAGAGCTGTTATCACTGATCTGGGCTGTAGTCCTCTGGTTATGGTCAATGGAACTTCCAGATATCTGTCATCACAGGACATCCTCTCCTTCCTTAAGGTTGTGTAAGACAATTAAAGCCACTCAGTCTGAAACCTCCTCCAACTTGATTTTTCCAGCAGCTGAACTCAGCTATTTCAGATCATTCTAAGGGTTGTATCCCTCTACTCCCTACAACCAAACTATTGTGTAACCTGTCTAATTTTAACAGGCATGTCTTATCATATTAGATGAACTCTACATTTATACCTCACTGTTCTTACCTTATACAGTGTAATACCGTATTGTATAGTCTTAGAACAAGCCATGTGAAGTAAATTAAACAAATACATTGATTTCTTATTAGAAAACTGATAGGGTAGAAATAAGGATTTAAGGGTTTCTACACTCTTCTACTCATAGGCTACCTAGAGGTGAGCTCTTCCTCATCTGTAGTGAAAAGTTGGATGAGGTTCTCCTCGACATATTAAGCCTAAAGCATATTATTGGGAAAGTTAATGCCAGATTAGGAAGTGTAACATTAAAATAAGTATTAGTAACAGGAATGCAATATATACATTATGCAATGAGTTTGGAGATTATAGAACAAACTTCCCAATCAGGTTAAAGTAATCCTTTACTTCTTTGAAAACAAAACGTATACTGATATGAGAAGCAGAAACTATAAATGGAAGGTTATGGCAGTCAAGCTTTGTGAAAGACTTTTGATATTAAGTTTAACAACTAAACCTGTAAAATTATGAACTTATGAGTGAGTGAATCATCTGTGATGTAAGAGTGAGCAAGCAGCAAAGAATCAAAACATTAAAAAATGAGTAAAGTTAAAAGGAAATAATAATGATTTTGTTATAATGCATACTAGCCTGGTTGGACTGTCTCACACTAGTAACACAACTGTCCACCAAATAATGTCCCTTAAAATACATTACAGCTTTTTCTTCCTTGCCTGAAGAAAATGCCCTGAAAATATAAGTGATAAGCAGTAGACTCATCTAAGAATAAAATGTTATTGTCATATTTAACCACATTTTAATTGAATTTTGTTATCAATTCTCAGCAAATATGTTCTGCACAATCAAATAAGTCATGTTTGGTAGACTATGCTCATTATCTCGGATTGCCTGGAGTTTTTTTTTTTTTAATTCATGTGTTTCTACTGTTTCTACACATAAATCACGATGTTCTTTTTCATCTCGCTTACCACTCTAAATAGTTTAGCTGTAACCAGCGCCACATTCTGAAATATAAAACACTGAAATTATGCTGAATGTAGCTCTGCATGCTATCTTACCCAGTGGGTTTACTTAGAAATTAAGGACAAGATGAGTCAGGTGGAAGTGGTGTCTCCGATGGCTTACTTTTATAGTAGTGTGAATAAAAGTCGTCAATATAACCTAGTACTCAGTTGGGATACTTTTTAACTATCATGAATTCATATAGCAACAACCCATGGCTGGGTGTGGGTAATGCTGGATTTACCCACGGTTGGCATGGTTTGGTCACAGGGGCAAAGCTTTTAAAATCTATTCTTGAGCTTTATCATTTGTTATTATAATTTATTGTTACTTTTCTGGTGATTTACAGTGGTTGGCAGTGTATTAAAGGTTATTGGTTTACTTAGCTATGTCTGCTGTCTCTGTTTTGACATTTTTTAAAGCTCAATAAAAGTGGAAAAGTGTAACATATATTGTTGTTGTGTCTTTCGGCTTATCCCGGTTAGGGGTCGCCACAGCGTAACTCCGGTCCGCTAATGTTTGGTAGTGGATTTTTATGTGCCGAGTTACCAGCCCTGATGCACAACCTTCAATGAAGGCACACCCATTCACGCATGCCTCCACACAGAAGACACTCTAACTGAGAATCGAACACGACAACGTCTTGCTGTGAGGCGACAAAGTGTAACATATATTAATAGGAGAAATTCCAGACAACTGGATTTTTTTTCTTTTTGTATATGCTGGATTTTACAACTGGATGGGCTGACCAATCAGCGTGCTCGTTTATGAATACTAATGGCCAGTCATTGCATAATGAATGTGATATAACGGAGTACTTATAATGTATGTTCTTGCACAAAATTCTGTTGATGGTGAAAAGGCATAGCACTACTTCAGGATGTACTTACTGTGTTATGTGTTTATCTTGACAGCAAGACAGAATACCCATTCAGGATGTTTTTGCACCATCATGCAGATGGGCAACAAGTAGGGTAAAGTAAAACTACAAGATCCCATACTTGTTTCTGTATGTTACCTTTCTGTCTTAGCTTAGGTCATTAAAAAGTAGGAATGCATGATTGTTTTTAGAGGAACGGACTACTTTATTATCACTGGAACAACACATTTGTCATGTCTATGGAAGATAAATTCATTGCTAGTTTTACGTGTCTTTACTAACCATGTAGTGATCCCTGTGGTGGTGGTGCTGCGGTAGCATTGTCGCCTCACAGTAAGACGCTGTCCAGTTCGATTCTCAGCTAAAGCATCTTCTGCATGGAGACATGCGTGAATGGGTGCACCTTCATTGAAGGTTGTACGGCAGGCCTGGCAAGCCGGTACGTAAAAATCAACTGCCAATCATTAGCGGACCGGAGTTCCACTGTGGCGACTCCTAACCGGGAAAAACTGAAAGACACAAACAAACTAACCATGTAGTGATGAAAATGTTTTTCTGCAAAGAATTATGAGATTGTCTGTCACATAGTCAAGTTACCAGCACAAGAAAGATAAAAGCAAGAAGATTTCTTTGTTAGCGTTTCCAGATTAATGAACTGCAGGTTTTTTCCATGTTGTGCTTAACTCTGGAAGCAGGCACACAATTTTACAAAGCATAGTATTGTAGAATATAGTGTAAAGCTATAGAAACCAAAAGGTTTATGTAGTTCAGAAGTCAGGGATTGGGGATACCACTGTGACTGAAATCACTGTGGGTGCTATTAAAAAATGCCTAAAGCTGCATGTATCCAGGAGATTAAGCATGTTTTCTTTGGTGGTAAAGCACACATCATATCCCATGCACAGTGCTTTGCTGCCTGCATTCCCTTATTTAAAAAAAATCAACCCCAGTGTTGCTGGATCTTGAAGAAAATATGATTCTTCCATACAACATGACCTCATTCTAATAAAACTTTTTGAACACATACATTATTTGTTTTCATCTCCTTTCCTGCTTCTACATTTTGAGAACAGTTTACTACTTAACTCATTCATACTAGCTAAAAAAAACATTAAGCTTGTACAAGCTGCTTTTTTTAAGTACTTGCATATGTTACAGTACCTTCAAAACTATTGTGAAATAAGTTAGTACAAATACAAGCCAGAGGATTTGTGATATTAAACAAGTATGATTTATGATATTTCTTTATGTAAACATGATTTGATCTGCAGTTGCAGAACAATTTTATATCTGAAAATAATTAAGACATTGCAGAATGAGAAACATAAGCTAAAACATGTTCAAAACATATTACTCTAGTATTTGTTGCAGAACATCTATCAAAAAATAATTCAAGTATAAATCTCATCTTACACTTTCAATAGATAACCAGCAACCAATGAAGTGTTTTTTATTGCCATCTAATTTTAAATACTAATAGGCAATCTTTTTACCTTCAGTCTCAGCACCCTAGTTTTATAAGACATTTAAGTTCACTCGTACACATTTGTGTACACATTCCTACTTGTATCCATTACTCTTAACACTCACATTTGTTATACACATTACAGCACTGAAAAAAACAATTAATTCCCATAACCAACACTTCTACTGCATCCATAACAACAGGCACACTGTAACAAAACAGTTTCTTGAATATAACATGAAACCTATTTGAAACATACATACTAGTCTTTTTTAAATACAAAATATTGAAAACTTAACACAAAATTAACATATCTCAACATCCAGTATTTCATCCTATTCCAAATCATATATAAACTCACCAGCACCCCTTCATTTACTCAAACATACTTCAATGTGGGGACATCCACCCCAACCCAGGACCCACTTACACTCCCACAGCCGCCATTGCCCCATGCAATAAAACTTTTAGTTATGTACTCACCATAACTTCAGATGTTTGGGATCCATCTCGCCTAAATTCTGACTGATGGGTTCGGAGCCGATCCTCGGCTCCAACTCGGCACGCTTATGCCAAAGAGCGAAGTCTCTTATTGGCTGAGCTTACTATATCCCAGGATGCACCACTACCAGTCCCCCAGATCTAGTTTGTCCGCATACATGCACACACGCATGCACTGCTTATATAACATTGACAGATGATACAAGATAAAAAACAGTAGAACCCAAACCGTTCAATCTCTTCTGATCTCCAAGGCAGGGGGAAGGAGGGTGGGTATTAGGAATGTAGGTGAGATGGATCCCAAACATCTGAAGTTATGGTGAGTACATAACTAAAAGATGTTATGTGATCCTATCTCGCCTACATTCTGACTGATGGGACAGCGTCCCTAGCACCTAAATCCTGGGTGGCTCACTGGAAAACACTCCTGAGTACCGTGGAACCAAATGATGCTCGTCCTTTAGATGCCACATCCAATTTATAGTGGGAAATGAAAGTGTGCAGGTTGGACCAAGTAGCCGCAGCACAAATTTCAGAAATAGCGAGCTTGGAATGGAATGCAATAGAGGTAGCCATAGCTCTAGTAGAGTGAGCTTTGACAGATGTTGTAAGTTGCTTATTTGAAGAGGAATAAGCTTGAGTTATGCAATCTCTGATCCATTTGGCAATAGTAGCTTTAGTGATGGTTTGACCCAGTTTATTATCTGAAAAGGACACAAACAATTGATCTGTTTTCCGAATTTGCTGAGTCCTATCTAGACAGAAGCGTAATTGCCTGTGAACATCCAACGATGGAAGGTATATTCCGCTTTGTTTGAAAATTTTGGAAAGAAAACTGGTAGCTCTAAAGATTGTTGGAGACAGAGATTAGAGCAAACTTTTGGGACAAAAGATGGGTTAGGTCTAAGTGATACTCTATCCTTGTGAAAAATCAAGTACGGTGGTTTGATAGATAGGGCTTGAAGTTCTGAAACTCTTCTTGCAGAGGTAATTGCAATTAAGAAGGCAGTTTTCCAAGACAGATATTTCAACTCACATGTAGCAGCTGGTTCAAAGGGGAAGATGTTAAGGCACGGTACCAAATCAAGATCCCACGGAGGCGCAGGATGAAAAACTGGGGTCTTAAAAGCACAGCACCTTTCATGAAAGTTTTACATAATCTGCTGCTCATCAACGGTGGGTCTATGGATTCGTGAAATTTGGAGATAGCTGCTAGTTGGACTTTAATAGTAGAGACTGAAGATCCTTGATTAAACAAGGATGTTAAAAATTTCAAGACCTCTGGTATCGGGCAGTAATAGGGTCTAAGCCTCTGAGTTGAGCCCAGATAGCAAACCTCTTCCACTTACTGTGATACAATTTCTTAGTGGTGGGTTTGTGGGCTGAAGATAAAATGTGAATAACTTCCGGTCCAAGGTGTGATTTCTGACTAAAGTCGGAAGTGGAGGAGCCAAGCTGTTAATTTCAAGGTGTGAAGGGACTGGTGCTGTTGTCCCGACTGATGAACCAGAAGGTCCGGAGTTAGATCCAAGAACCAAGGACCGTCCAGAGTATATTTCTGTAGGTAGGGGAACCATACCTGACGAGGCCAGTACGGAGCAATTAGAATCACTGTGGACCCCAATTGGGAAGCTTTCTGGATGACTTTGGGGAGGAGTGGAATCGGAGGGAAAGCATAAAGCAGTCCTGTTGGCCAAGGTTGGACTAGAGCATCTGTAGCTGCCTCCCCTTGACGCAGGGTCAAGGAAAAGAACCTTTTGCACTTCGTGTTTTGTGATGTTGCAAACAGGTCGCAGCACGGAATCCCCCATCTTTTGAAAATCTGAGCTGCTACTGTCTCGTTCAGAGACCACTCGTGAGGAGAGAGAATAGTCCTGCTCAGTCTGTCTGCCAATACATTGGATTTTCCTGGAATGTGGGTCGCTACCAGGAAGCGCTTGGTAGCCACTGCCCATTCCCACACCCTCATGGCCTCTCTGCAAAGGGGGTAAGATCTGGTCTTTCCTTGTTTGTTTAGATACTAGACCACCGACATGTTGTCTGTGTGGATGGCGATAATGCCTTGAGGGAGAAACTTGTGGAGGGCTTGTAGGGACAGAAGTACAGCCCTCATTTCCAACACATTGATATGGAGAAATGTTTCGTTTGGAAGCCAAGAACCCTGAACTGACCTGCCCAGACAATGTCCCCCCCACCCCGTCTGGGAGGCATCCGTTGTCAAGGTGGCCACCGGAGGGGGTATAACAAAAGGTCTTCCCTGATTCAGATTGGATGGCAGAAGCCACCAGCGGAGGTCCCGTTTGCACGCTTCTGTAATCAGTATGTGATGATTGAGGGGGAGATCCTGAAAAGACCATTGTGTCGATAACAGCCACTGAAGAATCCTCATGTGCAATCTTGCCAGAGGAACTAGGAGAACCGTGGCAGACATTGAACCTAAAAGTTGCAGGACCATCCTGGCTGGGGCTTTGGATCTTAGAAGCAGGGCTCGGACTTGATCTTGTAATGTTTGTATCCTTTCGGTAGGAAGGAAGATTCGCATTAATTTTGAGTCTATCTCTGCTCCTATGAATCTTATGCGCTGAGAAGGCAGCAAGACAGACTTTGACCAGTTGAATGTAATTCCCAGGGAAGCACACAGGAGATGGTGGCTTGTAGGTTCTCTAGTAGTAGATGCCTGGTGGTGGCAGTCAGGAGCCAGTCGTCCAGATAGGGAAACACTTGGAATCCGAGACTCCTCAGGTGAGCAGTCACTACTGCCAAACACTTGGTGAACACCCTGGGGCTGTGGTGAGACCAAAGGGCAGTGCACAAAATTGGAAATGACTGTCTCCCAGGCTGAAGCGCAGATACCTCCTGGATGCCTGATGTATCGGTATGTGATAATAGGCGTCCTTGAGATCTATGGAGCACATCCAAACATCTTTCTCCAACAATGGGAGAATGGATTGTAAAGTGACCATTCGTAATTTGGACTTCATGACGGACTGGTTTAGTTTGCTGAGATCCAAAATGGGTCTCAGGTCCCCTGTCTTTTTTGGCACTAAAAAGAACCTTGAGTAATTTCCGGATCCGATCTGGTCTGTGGGGACCGGTTGGATGACTCCTTTTCTAGCAGCTTTGAAGCTTCTACGGCTGCAATTTCCCTTTGACTGGGTGGTGGGTCCGGGATTTTTTTGGACGGTGGGGGTGAGTGTGTGAAGGGAATGGTGTAACCTCCGGCAATAATCCGAAGCACCCATCTGTCCTGAGTAATAGACTCCCAGGCTTTTAGGTGCTTGGCAAACGGCACCCGACTGGCTCCGGAGCAGCACAGCCGGGCAATCCCTCATGGAGTGTGGGAGGCTGAAGAGCCACGAAAGGACTCGCGGTCTCCAGTATTGCGGGGGCCTCTGCCGCCTCTGGGACGGCGTCTCCCAGAAAAATTTCCCCGTCCTCTGCCTCTGGAAGGGAATCTTCCTGCTGTTGAGGAAAGAATTTCTGTGATTTATGGAACCACATCTTCCCTCCTCTTTTAGCCTTGGGATAAGGCCGAAAGGGAGTGGAATAACGTGCTCCTACGGCAGATAAAGTCTTTCCCTCTTGCTCACAGCGGGTAAGAGTGTCTTTTACCTTGGGTCCAAACAAAGAGGACCCATCAAAGGGAGCGTCGGCAAAGGAAGACTTGAAGGCCTCCGCGAAATGACACAAACGGAGCCAGGCTTGTCTCCGTAGAGCCACGCCTGTGCCTGCCACTCTGCCCGCCCCTTTGGCCGCATATGAAATGAGCCTCATGGACGAGTTAGAAATTGAGGTAAGGATAGCCAACTGAGAGCTAACCGACTGGGCTAGCTGCTCAGGTAGGTTACCTGAGAGGGAGTCTGAGAGCTCCTTGACCAGATCCCTCTGCAGTCTGGTGAAATGTGCCAAATAATTCAGGGACCTCAGAGTAAAGGCCGCTGATGTCAGGGTGTGCTTCCCGTACCGGTCCATGCTCCTAGACTCCTTATTAGGAGGATGGATGGACGTTGAAGCCTCTGCCACGTCCTGCTGGGTAGCAGATGCTACCACCATGGCATCTACAGCCACGCCTTTCGTTAAGAACTCCTTCTCGGGTGGGGCAGACAAAAATTTGTTAGGGCGAGAAGGCACTGGTTCCACAGTATCTGGATGTTCCCACGCCCTCCGACAAACCAAATCCAGGAGCTCGTCGAAGGGCGGAGACACCCAGGAGGTGGAGGGCTGAGCCCCGAAGGCCTTGAGGAACACCGACTCATCAGCGGAGGGGGGTTTGGAATTCCAGCCGCCTGCTTGAGGATCTCTAGAATGTCTGCAAATGAGACATCATCCGAGGACGACTTTGGGGACCCCTCCGCATCATCAAGATCAGTGTCCGATGTAAGAGACTCATCGGGGGAGTCCACGTGCTTCCTCTTGCACGATCTCTTCCTTGGGGGCTCCTCCGAAGATAACTCCGAAAGACCCTCAGGAGGAGGGGAACCCCCAGTGGGGGTAACCTCAGGCCCCGGGGCTCCGCTGCCTAGAGTCAGGGGAACTGCCAAAGACCCAGTCTCCATGCCCAGGGAAGGTGCCGGTAAAGCCGTAGAGATGACCGAAGAAGACTTGGCCAATGCACTCCTCATAGCTCTGAAGGCCGGACCCCCAGAATCCTGGGAGGGTCCAGTCTCCGGAGCCATGATAGCAGACGGAAGTCCCGCGGCTGAAGCACCGAGAGGGAGGCTTGGAACCGACAGCATTGGTCCCGAAACGTCACCCCTGGGTCCGGCCGAAGAAGTCCGTGTGCTAAACTCGGACCCGAAGGCCGGGGTTGGAGTAAGGGTCGGAGCCGACCCTAGAATCTCTACTGGCTCCGTCAGCACCTGCTCCGACGGAGCCAAAGCAGTCGGAGGAGGAATGGCAATGGAATGGGCTGTCGGCTCCGAAGCCAAGTGGGTCGGAGCCGAAACTAATTTCTGAAAGACTGGGGACTGGAACAGTCTTTGGAGCACCCTGTCTATGTCCGAATCTGACATCCTTGATGGCCTGGAAGAGACCGAACGGGTCCGAGTAGGTCTCTCCAACAGCTCCAAGGGACTAGGGGACCGGCTCCGAATCGACTCGATAATTATCGGCGCCGAAGGAGTGTCCAAACCAATTTCCATCGGTGCCGAAGAGGGCTTCGGCACCGAGGAGGAAGTGTCTGAGCAGACAAGCTTCATCGGCTCCGAGATCAGTGGAGCCGATGAAGGTGACCCGCCTCTCGATGCCCCAGCCGTCGGCTCCGAACCCAGAGGAGTCGAGGCTGGAGGCATCGAGGCAGACCGTTCCGCCCTCGGCTCCCGTGGAGCCGAAGGAGAAGCCTGCCTATGTCTTTTGGCGGTCGGTTCCGACGGACTGGTCGGAGCCGACGCCCTTTTCTTTTTAGCAGGAGAAGGAGAGGAAGCCAATGCCTCTTCAAATGAGGGTTTAATAAGGCCTTTTAAAATAAGTTTATTTTTCCTCTCTTGGAGGACCCTCGAGGAAAACGCGTGACACACGCTGCAGGACTCCTGCAAATGTTTGGCGCCCAAACAGTATACACAGAGAGAGTGATCATCTGTGATCGACATTTTGAAACTGCACTTAGTGCACTTTTTAAACCCTGAAGGCCTAGGAGCCTGTGACATTATGGCAATCAAATCAGTGAACTAGCCAAAAACACAAATCACTCTAACTATCACAGAAAGATTTCTTTTCTCTCTCTCTTCTTTCTCTTTTTTTTTTTTTTTAAAGAAGGATTGTCACAAATAGAAAAAAATAAGACTAAAGGATCTAAGACCCCTAAAAATAATACGGGACTAGCCAGACAACAGACTGACAGGGGAAGGCCCTACAACGCAAATGGGACCTTTAGTCAGACAATACTCAGTCACTGCACAAGAATTTCACCAAGAAAAATCTTCACTCACACACAAAAAACACACGATAGCTGTTAAAACAGCTTTTTGTTGAATTTTAAGGAAAACCCTGACAGGAAAAGTAAGTGAAAAACACTACTTAGCTCAGCCAAGCTCGAGACCACGTCTTTGCTTGTTAGCGGCAAACGAGATCTGGGGGACTGGTAGTGGTGCATCCTGGGATATAGTAAGCTCAGCCAATAAGAGACTTCGCTCTTTGGCATAAGCGTGCCGAGTCGGAGCCGAGGATCGGCTCCGAACCCATCAGTCAGAATGTAGGCGAGATAGGATCACATAGCATCCCTTGTTCTAGCTCCTCTAAATATACATAGTATTTCAAACAAAATCACTGAATTCCACACATGGCTTTCACAATATCCTTCTGATATACTTGCCCTGACAGAAACTTGTTAAAACCTCATTTCCAAGACAGTGAATTATTTCCCCAGGTTACAACATAATAAGAGCAGACAGAATTGGGAAGAAAAGCAGAAGGAGTAATATATCCAAACCATTACACCTTACTTCCTTACACCAAACCCACCCTTAAATTCAACAATGCAGAAACTCTTATAGCCAACTTAAATATCAACACAAAAAAAAAAAACTTTGCATTACAGTATTATACATCCACCCTGGTAAGAATATTCCATTACTAGAAGACATCCTATCCTGAATGTCACAAAACATATCAAATGAAACTATAGTCATGGGTGACATTAATATCAGTTGAGAAACTCCAATGTTTGACTTCCCAGCTAACAGTATAAATATGTATGGATATACTCAGCTCTTTACAACACCAACCAGAATCCAAAAAAGCAACACCCAATGGTCCAACTTGGATTGGAACTTTGTCACTAACCCCAACAAATACCACAGCTCCAGAATTCTTCTTGATACACTTAGTGACAGTCTACCCACATATACCTACAGGTCAATTACCCTGCTACCAAAAAAGCACAACTACAAAACCTCATGCAACCTATCAAATTTTAATAATCAACTCTTTATTAATATATTAACATCATTGAACTGGTCCATACTAAAACAACTACCATCAGACAATGCAGTAAACCACTTCAACAGACTATTTTTTGACACCCTCAACAGTCTCGCCCCAATACGTCTCAAAAGAACAAAAATTAATTATGCACCCTGGCTAACCAAAACCACAAAACACATGCTAGTCATCAGAGATAAAGCCTGGTAAGAATGGCATAAAAGAAAAATTATGTTAGTTTTCAAAAATACCGACAACTACACAATCAAGTAACAAATATATAAACAGTGACAAAAAGCAGTTTTTCTCTCAACAATTAACCGAACACAAAAACAATCCAAAAAAGTTTTGATGTACCATTTCATCATTACTTACACCAGGTAGCAAGCAAAACTCTGCTCCATCCAATGAGAAATCTCCAGCTCAGACTGCTGAATATCTCAATATCTATTTTATTGACAGTATAGCTTGTCTTTTGATAGCTCCCACCAAGTTCATCACCACTAATATCCCCAACAAAACCTACCCACCACTCTGCCAACCTCTGACAAAATCTTCAACCTCCCCCCGTCCCCCTGCAATATCTCTCCTATCAACTGCCCCCTCCTCACCTCTCTCTACAACCTGTATCAACAAATCATATGCAAACTCCTATGCAAACTAAAACCCTGCTCACCTACTGATGATAACCTGCCCTCAGAATACTTGAAACTTGCTGCTGATGCCTTTGCATATCCTGTAAGTATACTTATCAACAGATCCATCAGAGAATGCTATGTCCCAATCCTCTGGAAAAATCTATCATAACCCCTCTACACAACGGAGGGAAATCTATCGAACTTATGAAGTACAGGTCCACAGCCATTCTATTCCCCCTCTCTAAAATACTAGAAAAATGCATACACAAACAACTACTTGATCACCTTATAACTAACAATCTGCTTACCCCAACTCAGCATTGTTTTCAACCCTCACATAGTACATCTATGGCAGTAGTCTCCTTAACAAAGCTAAATACTCTGGCCATTATACCTCAGCACTATTCCTCGATCTCTCTAAAACTTTTTGTACAATCTCTCACCAAAACCTCCTACAGCAATTCTCTACTCTACAACTCTCTCTGTCATCTCAGCAGTGGTTTAACAGCTATCTAAAAAATAGGCAACAGTCAGTAAAATGGCAAGGCTGTCTCTCACAATACCTCTCCAACAAGACAGGTGTACCACAAGGATCTTTACTCTAACCCCTTCTCTTCATTATTTTCACAAACAACCTTTACTTCACCTGTTCCCATAGCTCCCTGATATAATATGCCAATGACGCTACTATCTTCTCCTCCTCTCACAGTTTTGAATAACTCAGGCAAATAACCCAAACAGCCATTACCTCCATAGACGCCTGGCTCAATAATGCTCAATTAATACTCAATCCCAAAAAAACAAAACTCTTCTTATTTACACCAAAGACCCCACCAACTGACTTTAAAATATACTCATTAAATAATACAGAAATTGAAATAGTTTCACAAACCAAATTATTAGGCATTACTATTGACAACAAACTTAACTTTGATCATCATATAAATGCATATCTCTCAACTTCTTAGCACAAGAAATCTGTACAAAGCCTAAAATAATGGGAGGCAAAGTCCCAAAAATAGGGACAGATTTTAAATATTGCTTTTATAAACGTGGAAAGTTGATAGAATAACAGGACGTGTTAGCATGTATTTTCTGAAGGATATGAAGTCTGAAACTCAAATGTATGTCATTATTTAGAGACATTAATGCATACACAAACAACTACTTGATCACCTTATAACTAACAATCTGCTTACCCCAATGGCTCAAACGGTGCAGTGGTAGGGTTGTTGCCTCACAGCAAGAGGTTCTCTGGTCCTCTGGTTTGATTCTTGGCTGGAGTGCGCTCCGGTTTCCTCCCACATTACAAAGACATGCATCTGGAGTGTTTCTCCCCAGGCTTCTGCTGAAAATTGGCTTTGTTCCAAGTCAGACTTTCCCAGTTAACAACTGTCAAATAAAATCAATCCTCGGTTATTTACCAGAAAATCATAAATTTTATGAGGAACATACCAAAAATATGAGGAAAAATCTGGATATTCTGCGAAAATCTGGACAGTTGAGAGGTATGTATAAACAATGTAATCTGGAAAACATACTGCAAATTAGGAATGCTCTACTGCCATAAAACTTCATGAATACAGCCATCATTACTATATGGTGCCCTACACTAACACAAAACCAGGAAAAGTAGGAAGCCAAATAACAATCCAAGACACTTGCAGAAGAAGATAAGTCCACTCCAAGTACTGTAGTTCCTTTTCTTTAATACAGCACAAGCAAAAATAATAAAAAATACAGAATATATATTGAAGTAGATGATAAAACAACTGTGAACACAAAGTGCTTTTCGTCCCACCTGGTGGTGAAACTTCTTTAGGGTAAAGACATTCACTAAAACCTTTGCATTTAAATACAGTCCATGGTGCAAGCATGTTGTTAGTCAGTCAATGGGTGAGGGCTATTCCCAACACACTGATGATGTAATGAGGGTCCACTCAATAAGTAATTACTTCCTTTAAGGGTGTCTTTCAAAACACCCTTTGGACTTATTAAAAGGCAAGTAAATATACACACTCTCGTGTCCAATATTGTGACATAGTAAATCATACTAATAATATGTAAACATACAGTTATTAAAAATATTTAAATATCTGAGAACCTTTTAAAAATGTTGTTGTTAAACATGTTTGAAAATATTTAAAAATATAAATGTGCTTAAAATGCATATAACAGATTGGTAAAGTATAAATAAGTAGTAAAATGTACTAATGCATAAAAATGTTCAAAACACTTTTCTGTCTTAAGTAGCATGACATGGCATCCTACAGTTAAACACTGGAATAAAAAATGAAAAATATATATGAATATGGGGTAACAATGATATATGGATACATGGAAGTACAAACAACATTCCTCTCTATATATCATGGCATGGCACCCACCATTTGAATTGTGCATTACTAAACTGACTGCTGTTAAGAGTTAGTACGTATTAGCTTGTAGATCATGTTAGTCATCTGTCCAAGATTGTTAGTGTCTGTTTTTGTGTGCAAATCTAATGTTTAAGTTTTCTGGAATGATTTTCCTATCCAATATTGGTTTCTACATAGGTCTGAAGAGGGGACCCAGAATCTTTACATTTAGAATGGTTAGAGTTATTGTGGCAACTCAGGACTATGGCTTGCGCTTACCCTGTGTTAAATGAGGTTTACTCCATTTCTTGTATTTTAAAGCTAAGAAACCTCCAGAGATGACTAACATGATGAATTGTAGGACAAACTAGCTATGTGAAATATATAACAGTTGTCTCAGTACAAGCTAATACGTATGAACTCTTAACAGCAGTCAATTTAGTAATGCACAATTCAAATGGTGGGTGCCATGCCACGATGTATAGACAGGAATGTTGTTTCTCTAGATGCGTGTATTGTTCAGAAGTGAAGTAGCTTAAGTGACTACCTCCCCTGCAAATAAAAAGGGTTGTCATCAACAGGAGGAATCAGAATGAGGACTGGTCATATGAACCTCTTGAAAGCAGGCATTGTAAACCTTTTTTTAGCCTTTCATATTGGAGAAGATATCACATTTCAGGAGATATGAGCATCATAAAAGTGGGCACAGGCTCTCATATTACATGTGATAGACTATATAAAAAGTTCTATAATTAAGCTTTAATAATTGGCTCCAAGGAATATGAGCCTCTCAGATACAGACGCAGTATTAAATGTGTTATAAAACAAGCTAGTAAAGTTCATAACAGCAGGCATTGTTAGTGATCAAAGTGGATACCACTCTATTAGATGGACCGATGAAGCTCAGGTGAAAGTGTTTTCTTAAATACAGTAAAGATTCGATTATCCAAACATCGATTATCCAAAAAGTCAATTATCCAAACCACCCTTCCAAAGTTTTTCGGTATGAAAAATCTGAATATGTAAACATTGTACATATTTACTTGAGCGTGTTTTATCCAGCTCATGTGTGAAAAATATTCTTTATTGTCCGCTGAAATCGCTGAATGGTTGAAAAGTGTATTCCTGCACGCAGAAGAAAAACAAGATTTTAGAAGTTTTTATCCAGTTCAATTATATGTTTGATTATCTGAACTACCCTAGGTCCCAATTAGTTTGGATAATCAACTCTCTACTGTATAATTCTATAGTGGTAGCACATGGTGGATTGTCATGTTTGTTTGTTAAAAGTTAAAATTTAAAAATAAAACCTTTTACCTAAGAATGAGTTTCCACAGGCTGCTAAGCTGGTAAACCTTCATGAGTCTTTCAGGAATTTTCAACTAAGGGACTAGCCTCTAAGCTTTGGGATTGGCTTCTTATTTTTCTGTATCCCAGATTTTCCTCCAATCAGCTCTCCTGGGCCCTCCCACCATTGATTGTAATTGACTTTAAATAACTGACCTGTGAAATGTAATGTATTCGAACAAGCAAACTCATCTATATGCCTACTTAACTGAATAAACTACTTGAAATTTCAACACAGCATCATTATTCCTCCCACAGGGAGGGTATCAGAGACACAAATAGTCTAGATCTGCTATATAAGGTGAGTTTATCTGGATTAATCCTTTGTACTCTGTTTCTTGTTAGTCCTGTCACCTTCTGTGTCACAGGTAGCTGCAAGACTTCATTCAAGCCCTCTGGATTACCTCTGTTTTCTATCATTTTACAAATGGGTACAATGACAAAAATAAAATCTATTTACATTTTCTTAGAAAATGTACCTGGTAACATAATTAAAACTGAGAGTGCTGCACTACAAGTGCATGCTGTTCAACATATAACACTATGCAACACAAGTGATAGATTATTTGCATGTAGTCAATGCATTTTATTAACAGTTTAACAAATGCTTCATATTTTGCAGTTGCTCCTTTTTCACAAATACAGTATTTACAGTCATTTGTGTTTTTTCAACTTGAGAAATATTCCTGATTTGTTTTCTGCTTCCATTGTTTGTCCTACAAGACTAACATGCTAGTCCTAAATAGATAATGTTTCACCTTGTCATGGGCTCATAGGAGGGTTACTAGGCTACTGGCTGTAGGGCCTTTATAAGCCTTGCCATGTTATACCCTTGTTCCCCTACTGACCAAGTTGTATGATCTATGTTTGCAGCATGAGTCTATGATCATCACCAACTGTCCTTATCCAAGAGGGACAGAGGTGACACCTGCAGGGTAAATTTATGGTCTCCCATCCAGTTTTCTCAGTTATGCTTAAATAGAGTCATCGAGGAACTCTGCTTTACGTGAATTGGGAGTTTGTTCCAGAGGAGTGGCAATCTCTGTTAGACATCTCTTTCTTTAAAGCATTCCTGTTAATGACACAGGCTAGTTTAAGATCCCTAAAGTGAGTGAATCTTGTCCCATTTGACTTGCAGCTGTGCAGCATTTCCATTAGGGCACGGTCTGAGACTACTCTGTAGGCCAGGCACAAATTGTCTCTCAGCAGTCTGTAAGATAAAGAGTGTAGTGACAGGGCCTTCAGTCTGTCCATGTAGGTCATGTGTTGAAGGCTCTGAATTTTCTTGGTGAGAAACTTCTGAGGTCTCTCCAGCTGCTGCAAGAGTCTGGCAAGGTACATACAGAAGGGAGCATTGCAATCTATTAGTGGTCTGATGAGGGATGAGTACAGGGGAGTTATAACATTCTTAGCTCTGGATGCACTGCCCTTACTTATGAGATGTGCAGTGTAGAAGGCCTTCCTTCCTACTATAGACACATGGTGATCAAAGTTAAGGTTGCTATCAACCTGTATTACAAAATCTTTCACCACATGGTTTGAGCTAAGGGGGGTACCTTTACATGTCCATTTTCAGCGGATGCCCGGGGAGAAAATCTTCACATAGCAACACAACAGAAGTGAATATAGTGCAAACATATTTCACATAGATTGACAGAGCAAGCAATTTATGATAATTCATCTGTAATATAGCATACTTGCATTCATGTGAATTAAAGCATACTTAGATAAATTTCATTGAGATGTTTTATGAAGAGTATAGAGATGGTGATAGTCAGGAGTAGAGCAAGGACATAGCCAGTGTGATTTAAAATATTTTGAGACTTTTCTTGAATAGGAGTAATGGGGAATCTTGGGTAATGTGGGCAGGAAGTGAGTTCCAAGTTTTCCCAACAAAGTTGGCAAAGAGAGCATCCCCTGCCAAGTTGTGGGATTTGAAAGTTAATACCAGTAGTCTATTAGATGAGCATAGAGGCCTGTGGGTATAATGAGGGCAGATAATGTTTTTAAGTGCAGGTGTGTTATCTGGTTAGTTGAGGACTTTGTGTGCTACTATGAGCTGGTTGAACTGCAGTAGAATAGGCAATTCAAGCCACCCTAAGGTTTTTCGATTATGACAGTGGTATGTCCTATAACTGCAGGATAATTTATTTAGGTCAGTTTGTTCAGGTTTATGAATAGAGGGGAGGCATATAAAAGGGTAGAGAGTAAATGGGATCGGGCAATGGCAGCTCTAGCATGAGGTATAAGGAAAGGTTTGATTTTATAGAGGCAGCCACGTTTTTTATTAATGGTTTTGATGGTCTGCTTGATATGAATATCAAATTTGAGGTTATTGTCAATATTAACTCCCAGGAACTTGGTGTGGACTTCAGGAGAGATAATGGGCCATTTTTAGAGTTTATGATAATGAATGGAGGGGTGGACCTGTGGGTGGGGGAGAAAAGAAGCAGCTTAGATTTGTTAGGATTTAAGAGCAGTAGTTGATTAGTGAGCCACTCTTCAATTGTGTTGAAAGTGTTTTGGGTTAGTGTCATTATTTCAGATGAAGAAGAAGCAGATCAAAGTGGAATCATCTGCATATTGAATGCAGGTGGCAATTGGGGTGATGGAGTGGAGATTATTAATAAAGATGGAGAAGAGAAGGGGACCTAATATAGAGCCTTGGAGGACTCCTAGGGTGATGGGTAGCTGGGTGGATAGCTTGTCTTGCCATAGGACTGCCTGTTGTCTACCAGAGAGGTAGGATTGAAACCATTGTAGAGACTGAGAATCTAAGGAGATGGCCTTCAGAGTTTGGAGGAGTAGTTGATGGTTAACCATATCGAAGGCCTTGGATAGATCAAGTAAGAGTGCTGAGGAAAGTTTGTGATTACTATGATTGTGGTTAATGATGTCAGAGTATGATAGGAGATCTGAGGTGGTACTGTGGTATGGTCTGAAGTCGTGTTTGGAGTCAGCCAACAATTTGTTCTGAATAAGGTGGGGCATAAGTTGTTTATAGGTTCATAGGTTGGGACTAGGCTATCGGCCCTAGGGCCATGACAATTACCTGGATATTTCTTCCCACAATATTTACTTCCCTAGACCCCTGTCTAGTAGCGTGACTGTCGTGATCCCTGGGGTGAATTTCCTATCTCCCATCCAATCGTCAAGGTTTCTTTTGAAGAGGGCCAAGGAGGCGCTCTGCTTGACATGTATGGGCAGTTTATTCCAGAGTATGGGGAGTCTCTGGGTCAGGAGCCTATCCCTCCAGCATGTTTTTTTCATCGTGATGACAAGGTTTAGATCCATGGAGCATGTGGCTTTGAGGGATTGGGATTTGTTTATGTACACATTTCTCCATAATTTTAGCGACTGGAGACAGAATTGCTATTAGTCAGAAGTTTGATAGTTCTTTGAAGCTACCTCCTTTATGGAGAGGTATAATATGGGACATTTTCCAGATTGGGGGAATGGTACCTTCAGAAATAGTACTGTTGATCAAGATGGAGACAGGGTGTGCTATTGCGTCAGCAGCTTTTTGCAAATACTCTGCAGTGAGGAGGTTAGAGGCTAGGGTGGTAGGTTTTAAGTTTCTTAGTTAGGGCTCAGATTAGGGGAGTAGGAACAGGTTGAAAACTAAAGCATGGTTGAGTACTGGATATGACAGCACTTAGGTTATAGCCGGTGGGAGTGAGTTGGTTGGCTAGAGACTGGATATTTTCCGTGAAGAAGTTATTGAAGGTATTAGCGATGTCCTCTGGAGGTTTGAGATTGGCAACTGAAGAAGGTGGGGTGGGATTTCGCCAGGATGAAGAAGACCATTTTCTCATCTGTTTGAACTTTCAGCTGGATAAGAAATGGACATACATAGTGGAGCAGCTTTACACTGTATATGTACACACACACACACACGCGCACACACACACACACACACACACACACACACACACACACACACACACACGGATATAAAATAATGAATAGACTCATTGTAGCTACCATTAAAGATTACTTATGCACTTGGTGATTTTTTTACATTATTCCTGTTTTTTCTCACCCTCTGCATCACCAACCATAATTAAATGTAATCCCTGTCCCTGTCAGTCTACACTGAAGAAAATAGTGTGAGCAGCAAATTAAAGAAAGTTGATAGGAGTAGCAAGGCAAGTCAGACATTAACGGTTTATGGCTGGCCAAGTGTGCAGATGACTGTAAAATTGAAGCCATCATAAAGTCTCTAGAGGACACCAACATTTTCCATGAAAGGCCTTTTCCAAACCAATAGTTGGTGTTAAAACCATGGAATAAAACTAAATGCCAAGAAGTGTATAATCATATTCTTTGGTAAGCATGACTTCCCTTGTAGGTATTAGATTGACATTATACCCCTGAAAGTTGATCCCGCAGTCAGGAATCTGTGAGTGTATGTTAACAATGAATTGTGCTTTTATCACCAGGTATCCAGAGTTATAAGGGAGCCCTTTTTCATTGCATTATATCTAAAGGTACAGTGCCCAGGTCCAGAGGTGTAATCATTCAACTGTGCTCTGCTGTCATCAGATTGACCCGTGAGTGACTACAACACTTTCTCACTTAAAAAAGCCAGGGCCTAAATCACAAAAACTAAGCAGGGCAACTCAAAGCCTTGTCACTTTATTGGTATTATACAGGCTTCTGAAAGGCAAGCTCTGCCATGAGTTTAGAACCTCATCAGATCCTATGCTGTCAGACCAATAAGACATTCACAATTCCAAAAATAGAATGAAAAACTGCTCAAGATATCTTAATCTTTTACAACATAAATAGAATATGTTGGTGGAATAGCTGAGTATCACAGAGAATACCTATTCTGTGAAACTGTCTTCCACTCTCCATAAAATGAAGTAGTTTTCTTATTCTAGTCACATATAATTTGAATGAATGGATAGGTAACTGCAAGTTTACCAGTGGTTTAGCATCCATGTCCCTTATGGATAGGGAAATAAGTAATTGCCTCAACATTTTCTTGTTCTGCTATGCCTGGGTTATATTTACACAAATATAAGGTCTAAAACTCCCATGAGAATGTAAGGCTAGCCTCCTTAAGATCCTCAGAGATCATTAGCCTAATAAGTACCTCTGAACTTACAAAGCAAATGTAAGCACAAGAAAATGAAGAATACTGTTCTAACTAGGTATTAATAAAGAAGGTAAACAGTAGCTCTTGACCTGTAATGCACAGATTGCTGAAATCATTTCCATCACAAGGCAAATGTGATAAAAATGTGAAACACAAAAAACAATAAAACATATCAGAAAACACAGAAATAACTTTTATTTTGCATTCATAGAAAACACAATCTAACCTGGAGAAGATGCTGAACTGTTCAAGAGGAAACAGTAAAAGAAAGATAAGTACTAATACAGCAAACCAAAGATCAAAGCCAAAATTTAATGCTCACATAACATGAAAAAAGGTAAAGCAGAAGCAGATAAAGCTATGTGAATCAAAATGAATCACAATTAGGTAGATCTGATCACCTTGTGTCATCTTTAAGGTGGCAGAATCTATTTTACCTTTGTTTAAAAAATGAGGGTTTCAGGTTCATAGGTTCATAGGTTCATAAGTTCATACTAGGCTATCTGCCCGAGGGCATTTACAAGCCTAGCCCATAGTTTTGTGGCTTACGCCACCCCTTTAGTATGGAAGGAAGTTCTATCAATCTGATTTTGCAGCTGTTAAAGCTGATATCGAATAATGGAGTTGGAAGTTGATTTCTGAGTGGCTGTCAGTACAGGAAAGATGGCTGGGCTGTTATTTTATAACTATATTAATAACTTCATAGACTGTTTTTGTTCTCACTGGTTTAGTCTGTAGGAATGACACTAGTTGTTGCCATTGGTGGGATAGAAAACTCTCCGAGGTGAAACACAGGAATAAAACATTTTGGAGTTATTACAGGGACCATCCAAAGGAACTAATACAAGAATATATAATAGTTTTAAAAAACTTATTTAAAATTGATTTATAAGTTAATATTGACATACAAATTTAAAATAGCCAACAGTTTAAAAAATAATAACAAGGGTTTGTTCAAACATCTAGGTAACAACAGGCTTGATGAAACTGGGATATCACTGATGGTTGGACTGGATTATATTACTGAACCTAAAAACTTGGTAAATATGTTTACAGAGGGCTTTTTTTGAAAGCTTGCAAGATAAGAATCAAATAATTGTTCTCCTTTTCTGTTGAAATTGGGAGTTGTCAACCTTTACAGGAAGTTTCCATTAAGCAAGTCTTGTTTATTATTACGGTATGATTATCTGCTGGACTTGATGGTCTAAATCTCTCTTATAGGTTCATAGGCACTTAGTAGGCTAATGGATGAAGAGCCCTTACAAGCCTAGCCAGTTTTACAGAGATTTTACTCAATTTTCTATCCCTAGAGAAAAGATAACAAGGGTCAACAAGTGGAGTTGTGGCTATCTTTGCAGACTGTCTCTGCCCTCAAAGGACATAGATGCAACCCCAGAGTGAATTTTCGATTTCCCATCCATCGGTCCAGATTGCACTTGAAGATGGTCAGGGAATGGCTTTAATTCACATGAATAGGAAGTGTATTCCACATATCTGTCTCTCCAGCATAATCTATTCATGCCAGAGATTAGGTTTAGATCTTTGGAGAAGGTAACCCTCGTGCATTTAGTTTTGCAAATATGCAACATTTCCATCAGGGCTTGGTCAGGGAACACCTTGTAGGTTAGACATAAATACCCTCTTAGTTATTAGTAAAAACTGAATGCAGTGATAGGGCTTTTAATCACTCCGTGCATGACATTTTGGTTATACCCTGTATTTATTTGGTTAGAAACTTCTGAGGATGCCCCATCTGTTGCAGGTACGTAGCATGGTACTTGCCAAAGGGTATATCGTACTCAGTTACTGGTCTGACGAGGGCTTAATATAGTGGTATAAGAGTATTCCTCTTGAAGTGAATTATTGAGAATTTGATATCCTGCTTATCTGATGGTTAGGTAACAGAAATATGCAATTGTCATTCCTCTTCAAAAATGTTAGCAGAGTTTAACTATTGACAACTATATGCCAATTAGTGTCTCTTGTATTTTGGGGAAGTATTTCAAGTGAGCATTGTGTTTCTCATTTCAGTTAATGTTTGATTTCAGTACTGACATACACCAGCATGACTTTATTTCAAGGAGATCAAGTTTATTACATTTGATTAAATTTTATGAAAATGTAAATTATTTAGATGATAGATTGGCTGTGGATGAGCTGTATCTGGATTTTGTCAAACTTTGAGGAAGGCTAAAGCAAATGTCTATATGGTTAGGTGGGTAATGAAAAGGTTGCGGAATAAACAGTGCTGAGTTAAAATTAGAAATAAGTGCTCCAGATATATAACCATCTGGAAGTGTGCACCTCAGTATTCTGTGGTTTGTTAATGTCTGATTGCCCAACCGTAGATAGTGTTTGGCTAAGTAACGTTATTATTAAAATTGGCAATAATACTACTATTAGTGGAGATTATTATCATCTCTAAAAACATTTAAATAGTTTAACCAAATGGGTATCAGTAAAGAATGTGGATTTTAACAATAATACATGTAAATTCCTTCATTTGGGAGCAGAAAACATTTTTATTCTTATGCTTTGAATAGTTATGTTTGCTCTTTGTCAAATTTGATTAAGGATCTGAGTATATCAGTGTATTCTTCCTTGAAATGAAATGTGCATATTAAAAGCATATAAAATATAGTCTTATTAAGAATATCCTTTGTTGTTTCACAAGTAGGGATAGAAGTGTGCTGATTAAATTGCATACAGTCAGTATACAACTAATCATTGAATATAATTGTTCATTTTGTGTTTTGGGTATCTTCCACCTTAAGGTAATTGAGCTTATAAAACAAGTGTGAGGCAGGCAGCTTGATGTAACCTATTACCTTATAGATAGAGGCATGAGAAAGTATCTCAACATTCAGTTGCTTATAGAGTTCTGAGGGGCAATTTAATATTAGTTCATAAATATTTAATGAATAACACTATGGCCGCCACATTGAGTATTGAATTTATTGACCATAATAGAAGAAATAATATATATTTTTGTTGTTGTTAAATTACTTACTGTTAGACTTAAACTAAAACGTACTTCTTCACTCAAGAACTGGTAAGGTATTGACCTCATTTTCTGGAACTATTAGATGCGTTCAAGAGCTATCAACCTTTAAGAAACTGTTAGATTCATTGTCTAAATATATTGTTTATGCAGCAGAAACATTAATAAACAAATTCTTAAATGGCCTGCATAGGTCTTGAGTTTGGAAACTATTTCATTGAACCACTGAGTCATTGAAAAATAAAATGTAATTTAGAAGCAAAGAATATATAAACATCTGTTGAAAAAAAGAAAGTACAACAAATACTAAATATTCAGCAAAAAGGAACCACACTGACAACTGATATACTTTTTAAAAAGATATATAAAATGCCAGCAGTCAATACATGCATAAATATCATTGAAGACAAAATGCAAGAACACAGAAAATAATAACCTGCAGCAGCTTAATAAAATAAAAATGGTATATTCAAGTATCCAGTCAGTTGAAAATCCAAGTACTAAAAAAAAATAAATATCTCAAGGGCAGTAGCTAAATACATCTGTGGCATATTTAAAGAGAAATTAAATGTTTATAAAATGCTATCAAAACAAGTAAAAATACCTATTCCGGTACTTCATCAGCTGATGAGAAACAAATTTCACAAAACATGAGACAGTCACTATAATCATCAATCATACGTTACTGGAAGAATTTATAGAGTCAAAACAAAACAACTTGAGAAGTGAAGGCAAAGATTAAAAGCTAGATGTGTTATATAATCTAATAAAGGGCATGATTAATAAATTGTACAAGGAAAAATTGACACAGTTTATGTGGTCATAGATAACTGCTTTTTCTTCTTGACCCGATATCCGTACAAACACACATATGCTAAATCCTCAAAGCATGACATTCTTTTACTCATCACATAAGAAATATGCAAAAGGGAATACTCTTTTGTGCAAAAAACACACCACCTACAAACTCAGATAAATGCTTTTGTACTGGCACAAGTTCCTACACCCTCTTAATTTATTATTCACTCACTGCAATCACTATACTCAGAGAAAGAAATATCAAAAGAAATAAAATAATTATAGGTGTGCTTACAGTATATCAACATACCACAGTCCCAAAGTAAGAAAAATATTTGTAACTATAATACTATAAACATTGCTGCAACATATAACGAGCAAATAAAGGGGCAAAAGCATAACATGAGCATCTTAGCCTGAAGTAATACAACACCGGCATGGTAAATTAAAGCACATGAATGTTAAAAACTGGCATGGCTGCCTGTGATCAAAGTTGTGAAAAATAGTTCACAAAAACAGTTGAAATTTTTCAGTGTTTGCCCCATAATCCATTGAAGGCCTAGAAACCCTGCCATTCTTACTTCAGCAAATGTGACTGCAGTACTTTGGGACTCGTATGCAGTGGCATTGAAGGAATATATATTTTGCCACAGAACAGAGACAGTGGAGACCTATTGCAACTGTCTGCTACCATAGGTATGTGTCCAAGAAGAAGAAGAAACTTCTTGAGATCATTCCAATAGAACTAGTACTAAATATTAAGTATATGATCCTCCCTGTGTGGCTGCAAAATTAGAGACGTGAGAGCTACAACGTGTGAGGCAGATATCTACTAACTAATGCAAACTACAAAAAATACACTGAATACAGGCAAATAAAACTCAGTGGTACATTAATCTACAAGACAGAAGAGTAATATCAACTAAACATATAAATAAATAAAATACTAAAATATATCAGTAAAGAGCTGCACTATGTAGCTGAATATAACATCAATGTATAACTCCAAGTATAAGCCATTCTCCTTAATAGTAATCTCATTGTATATAAACAAAGCAAGCATGCAGCTGTTCAGCAACTAACATAATAGAAAAATACATTATTATACTTGTCCCGGCTATTGTAAATAACCCTTTAATGCAAAGAGCAATGAGAGACGCCCAAAGTTTCAGTTTGAAGACATCTAATATAAAAAGTAAAAGAGATGTGTACACCAACCATACTATCCAGAATTAAGCAGAATGTCCAGATGTTACCTTGTATTTTTCCATCTATTATAAATAAAATGTGAGTGATTTTTTTTTGGCAAATTGCTAAGGATTGAAATCACAAATTAAGGGCAGACAGTTGAGTTTCAGACTTCCTATGTTTCAGAAAATGTATTAAAAAAAATATTACTCAAGCAATGTTCTAAATTTATAAGAGCAGTATTTAAAATCTATCTCAATTTTTGGGCCTTTGTTCCCCTATTATTTTTAGCTTTGTCCAGGGAATCAAGAGGTATGAGAGTAGCTCATAGAAAAATAGCTTATTAAAAGGGCAAGGTATAAATGGTTAAGTAAGACTAAATGAAAATGTGCAAAAATAATTTTATATGGCATACTAAGTACTACAAATTAAGTCGACATCAGCAGCACACAGCCATTTCTCCATAAACTCATGATTGCATTAATTTTAGACCACTATAATATGTAACAGAATTTTGTTTGTGCATGCTTTAGAAACAGCATGCTATATCCATTAACATGACAGTGATGGCAGCTGTTAAATTAGACATGTCATTTTTTTTCCACTCATATTAATTGTGTGTAATGCAAGTGCTTGCATATCAGTTACTCCTAAAATACTTGCTTGCTGACACTTTTTCAAAACAACAAGTGCTCTAATTCTCGCTAGCTCGATCTTACTTCTAAGCTTTACCTACATCTGACCCTATAAAACTGTATAGCTCTACCACAGCCTTCACTCTAATCATAAAATGCCAACTAGATCCTAACCTGAGTCCTTGCTCCATAATCTCAAAACTTCACTCCCCTTCCCTCAACCTAAATCCCGGATCACTCCCTAAATCTAAAACTCCACTCCCCCCTCCCTAAGTCTAAAATCCCCCAATCAATCTTAAAACCTAAAACTCCAACCCCTTTTCTACACCTAAATTCCCTAATCACTCCTTAAATCTAAATTCCCCTGTCACCCCTGAATCTAAAACTCCCCTTTCACTCCCTAAACTTAATCCCCCTTCCCAATAGCTGCCCCCAATCTACACTCTCAACCTCTCCTAGACCCTCTCCATGGCTGTTTCACTTATCTCAACTCATACTTGAATAATGTGTTCAAGTATGGTGTGACTGTTGCATCCCCAAAGTCATATCTGGATTCAAATGTGAGTGGCAGCTTGTAAAGCTACAAGAAGTTCAAATCCCTGGATTTGTGACACTAGTCTTCACGTGTTTGGAATGCAACTGCTTGTAATATAACCAAATCAATGTCTTCATTATTTTATGAAGATGGAAAGAAGATGCATTTTGTCTAAACTGGTAATGTTCCCAAATGGAAAAAGAATCTCAAATTATATCTTATAGCTGAGTCATTGATTAAACCATCTATGTCTGTTTACATTTTCTATTTCCATATATATTACTTGCAGTTTACATCTAGTATAGTGATAATCAGTTCTCCTAGAAAAGTAAAGTAAAGCACTATGCAGTCTAGTTAATAAGCATGTAGCCATTATTCAGGATTGAGGTAATACCATAAACTCTGAGTACTTTTGTAAAATGGCAGCAAAAAGATGTGTGCTGGCTATGCCAAAGTGCCATTTCTCATTAAGAGTAAACCATTAAGAATTATAAACAGGTACAATTTCAACAGTAACAAATCCATTGAGGCTTACTAGTAGAATATGTAATTAGAGTAAATGAAAAAAAAGAAAAGAGAACGCAAAGTAAAAAATATATCCATTGTCAAAACTATTTTGTATAACATACAGCTAATTAATGTATATTTCTACTGAGTTCTTAAGTCAGACATATTGAAAGTGCGGGACTTAAATCAAACTCATGAAGAAAGCAATAAGATAAAATGGTCTGTAAAACAGTGGATTCATCATGAAGAACAAAATATCAAAAGTTCAGTAATACGTCCCTCCCCATTGTTTACAAACTTTGTTCTTGAGGCCATTCAGATTTTTTTGAATTATGGTAATGCCATACTAGTAAAGAGTCAAGATCATGTTATCATTTTATATAACTGCACGTAACTAACAAAGATGATTATGAGTAGGTTTCCAATCATAACCGGCTTGTTTTGTTTTCAAGATATGGATGTCAAGAAATTCATCTTGAGAACAAAGGAAAGCTCATCAAGTGAAGTTATGCATCCAAATCAGGAGCACATAATAAAAGTTATGGCTGGAGAAACCTGTTCAAAACTCCTTGCAGTTAATGAAGTTTTATCTGCTCCATGTACAGCTATTTATAGAAAAAAGAATGTAAGAGCACAATGTTTTTTACAGCTTTGAAATAGGTAAGTCACTAAGCACTGCCACACAGACAGTGAGCATAAATAGTGTACCTCTGTGGAATGAACACATTTAAAATCTGTTAGACACATCATGCTACTTTGCTTTTTTTTTTTTCCCATCTGACAAGACAGAAAACTGTCTAACAGTTTTTAAAGCTGCTATTCCCAATACTGTTTTGTGGTGGCCATCACTCTTTGTTGTTACATTCCAGTGCAACACTACAACATAAAAGCACTTAGAAGTGCTTAACAAAAGTTCAAGCTTCTTTTTGACACCAGAATTGTGTTTGGCAAAACAGATTTTTGCTGAATTCAGAATATAAGTGCATCCCTACAAGCAGTACTAACATTGTTCTCATTGGAAAGATTCAGTCATAACTCTTAGTTTTGCATGGATCTTAACACTTCCATGTATTACAACAGAGAGAGACAGAAAATGTTGGAGTGCTAAGTGTTTTTTTTTTCCAGCTTTAAAGACTGTAACATACTTACCAGTGCCACACAAAGAGTGGACACAACAGAGTAATAGTGGGCTGAAGAAAGGGCTTCAAAACATATTCAAACACTTTTTTTTTTAATTTGATATAATTTATCCAGTTCTTTTGGGTTTCTAGTACCATGACAGGATTGGACCCCATTCTTAAGTCAAAGTATGATTAAAGTGCATGAAATTAGTATTGCTTCAATTGCTGATTTCAGCCAAAAGTGCCCTTTGCAGCATTCACAGTGTGCCCAGAATTAACACCTTCTGTAATTCATATGAAGTTACATGTATTGGTAACATATCTAAATACGACTGTAAATTATTTTTTATAAGACCTGTTGCTCCTACTGCTACTGGAGCTTTCTGGTTATCCTTCTTCCACATTGCCCTTGTTTCTGCCTGCATATCCTGGTATTTTATGACTTTGTGTCTCTTTGTACATAACACACTATTTCCAATGCTTCTCAGCTACTCCAATATTATAATGATTGCACAGTCCCCAGTGCAACAGTCTTTGGCTGAATGAGGTGCCTGATTATATTCTAATGTTCTGTGGTGGCTGCTGCTTTTAATGCTTTAACAGCCTACATCTTTTATTTAATTTTAGAATATAATTGTGGCACTCCATGCAGTTTATCTATATTGCAAATAATCTTTTAGCCATTCATTCATTCTCCGCTATCCAGTTTATTCATTTCATGGTAGCAATGATGCTGAAGCCTGTCTCTGTACTTGATGAAAACAAAGCAGAGACATGAACCCTGAAGAGGAGATCAGTCTATTCAGATGATGCAGACATGCACATATGCAAATACACTAATTAAACTTATGCATGTACAGCTACATGCACTTTGGGAGTTTGTTATTTCATATCTGCCATAACTTTGTGATTTATGAGTAAAGTGGAACACCTGGAGACAGAGGAAGGACATGCAGAATTTTCAGACAGAAGGTATCCCTGCCAGGGGCCAAGCACTATGAAGCAGTAATACTGATCAATGCATGACACTGTTTCTCATCTTTTAATCAGTCAAGCAAAAATAACAGATCATATATTATTGAGCAAATTGATTAGAAATGAGATGTTAAGGACATATTTGTTATCTAACACTGTAATTGTCTACATGTTGAAATATTATGAACAGACTGCTCTGTATCTCTGTTCTCTATGCCAGATATAAAGGCATTGCTTTCTGAAATATTAATGTATTTAAAACAACTTGCAGTTGCATATTATATTAGCAAATGATGTATCAGAATACAGTTAAATATCTCTTGCTGTTTGTGTGCTGCTAAGTAGTTGAAGATAAATGTTCTTTACTTTGTGTTTTCAGCTACCAGAATCTCAACACATTCTAATATAATGGTTTAATTATTTCAGGGTATGATATACATGGCTAATAAGGGATATTATACAGATACTTCTCCAAACTAGGACACAGATGATCATCATGTTTCTCTGATCTCTATCCTATCTTCTACCATTGGGTCATTTATCAATACTCATCTGCTTCTTCCAGGTACAGACTTTATAACATGGTCCCACTTAAATAAACTATGAAAACCATGTTTTCAACTAAAAAGAAAATGTGAAGCAGTGTTCTGGAGTAGCACTTTATGTATGGTCTGTATTGTGTTAAGTACATAGCTGAATGGGTCATGATGGATCATACTGTACATGCGTTACTCTAAATTATTTTCAAGGTGTCTGTTGCACTGCCCATACATAAATACATATGCTGTTATTCTGAAATTAATTTCCCTCTTCTTCTTTGTATCAACCTGGAACCAGAAGACTCTCACTACTTTCCATAAGTAGGGAAAGCATCACTGATGATGTTTGGTCAGTGTATTATCAGCTGCCCTTTCTTCAACTAAGGCCTCTTCTTTAACAGTGATGATGATGGTTTCCTTAGCTGTGTGCAATTAGGTACACTGCATCATTTACAGTCTTAATGAAACAATGTTTGCAACTTTCACACATTATTCATATTTCCCAACTATTTCCTTTAAAAAAACAGTGAAAGAATATTTTTCTCACCTCTCAGCTTTACAATAGTTCTCGTCCTCAATTCTCTTGTTTCTAATAAATCACCCATAATTTCACAATCCTAATAAACAGATTTACTTGCTCATACACTTAATATATTCTGTAATCTCTACATTCTAACTTGTACACTCTGTACTATCTTCATTCTCAAGAACAAAACAATTGGGCCAACACTCAAAAAATAGTCCGCACAAGAGTACTGCTTTGGTTACCGTTAAATAAGTGACATAGTAATGCACAGATTAAGTCCCTTCGTCCACTACATGGAATTCATCAAAATACAAAAATATGTGTAACATGAACCATTTAAGAAATCAACTGTCACCCAAGGATCCTATTGGATAATTACTTAATTACAGCAAGGGTATATAATTAATGGGTATGCTCTCATAATTCACTACTAAAAACCTTATAAACGTATCATATATAATAAATATATATATATATATATATACACACAGACACACACACACACACACACACACACACACACACACACACACACACACACACACACACACACACATACACACTATGGGTCTACTTGAGTAGACCAAAAATGTATTTACTTGAATCTTAATTAACCACGACAACAACTCCAAAACCTTACTTTAACGAACATTCACATCCTCGGAATTTTAATCCGGGAAAGGAGGTAGTTGGCCAACATGGTGAAATCTGCCCTTTGTCCCACTGTAGTATGATCTTGGAGTTGCTATATTTAGTTGGGCGAGGTGTAGGTGGGGCAGCCCCCCACATTGGGGGGTGTGGGGGGTGAATCTCCCCACTTAGGTGGATTTGACATGCTTCAGTGTGTTTGTTTTTTAATGTTGGCCAACTGTCTCCTTTCCCAGATTAAAATTTCAGTGATGTGTACATTCATTAAAAGTAAAGTTTTGGTGTTGTAGCCTCAGTTAAGTAAGACTCGATTAAATGGATTTTCGATCTACTCAAGCAGACCCATATATGTGTGTGTGTGTGTGTGTGTGTGTGTGTGTGTGTGTGTGTGTGTGTGTGCGTGTGTGCGTGTGTGCGTGTGTGTGTGTGTGTGTGTGTGTGTGTGTGTGTGTTCTGTCAATAAAAATATATAAATATGTATATATTAGTTAATATGAGTGAAAGAAGACCTATATAAGAAATTCAAACAAATATTGGGAGGCTTTTGAAGAGAATACACTTAATATAAAAAACCATGTCGTTCATCCGTAAATATGTATATATGTACATATTAATTAATATGAATAAAATAGAACCCATTTAAAAACTTTTTACAAATATAGGGAGGCTTATAAATGCAATACACTTAGTACAGAGACCATATCATTCAGACCATAACCATTGGAAGAATTGTAGTTCAGCTGGCAACTTAACTCTGTCCATTCTAAAATGTCTTTCTGTGGGCCTCCCGTAGTTGTATTCTAATTATTATCTAATATATAAAATGTAAAGATATGAGTATTATTTATTTTAATATGTTTATGCAAAGCATTACATTCATTCTTCTTGCTGATGTCATAAGCATGTTGATATATTTTTCTCCTTAGATGCTTCTTTGTCTTTCCTACGTCAAATGCGGGGCAAACCTGACATTGAGCCACAGATACAGCTCCTGAATTATACAACAAAATCTCTGTTTTAAAAACATCTCCCCAAAACCAGCAATAAGAACAGATAACCCTTCCCTATTAAACATACTTTGATGATTATTTTTTTTTTTTTTTGCGGGACAATTATTTAGGGAAAGCACATGAGCAGCTATGGGGGCTGCTTTTGCTCCAATCTTCACAAAAACCTAGTTTGATGTAGTACAGCACTGATTTCCCCAGGGCACGTTAACATCCGCTCTGTCACTGGGGTAAAATTAGACATTGAACTGACAATGGACTGACAAGCCAGTAGACCCAGGGAAGGATGTGGGGCAATGGGATGGCTGTCAGAATGATAGAAGGGGAGAAAAAAAAAAAGAATCCAACAGAAAACTATTGTACTTGATGATGTCAACATTCACTGGCAAACAGTAAATAATAACAACCCAAGTATCACTATAAACCTTTTCAGCTTTACCAAGCTCATCTCCACACCCACCAGATATAACAAAAACACAAAGAATAACTCTACTATTGATTACATCTTAATATCCCTAATAACATTATATCAAGCAGCTCCCTCCTTCCTTTCATGACACCCTTAATGAAGACACTCTAACCTTTATCATCTGTGATCAGTCCAACATACATAGACAACATTATTATAACCAAGTAAGAAATCTGAATAATTTCCAGAAAAAAACACTTTCATTTCTAACCTAAAGTCACTTAATTGGAAACTATTACATACCATCCCCTTGGATAAAATAGTAATGCTGTTTAACAAAACTTTTCTAAAGTTTATGAACTTGTGTGCCTCTGTTAGAATTAAACAGATCAAAATATTCCAGCTCCATGGCTATCCAAGCAAACTAAAGCCTTAATGAAACAAAGATACAAAGCATGGAAATGTAGGTAAAAAGCAAAACTGAACCTAACCTCCACACCTAAAACAAAATTTAGCACACAATAAAATGTGACAATGTGGCTTACTACACAGATCTTCATAATACAAATCAAATTAAAAAATCTTCTGGTCCTCAGTCAACCAACTCCAGCACCCTGGTCATATTATCCAGCCTACTCCCAATACAAGCTGACAAATGATTAGTATAGCAACACACTTTACCTCATATTTCATAAACAAAGTTACGTCAGTATTATAAAATTCTACCTCTACAACACTACCACTATACCCATCTCATATAATAAATAGTAGCTTATTCCCTTTTTCTCCTCCTCCCAGCTCCTGTCAGAAAACTCCTCCTCCAACTAAAACCTACTATTCTAACTCCTGACAATATACCTGCAGAATTCATAAAAATAACACTTGATGCCATAGCATATCAAATATTGATTCTATTAACTGCAGCATAAAAGAAAGCCTGGCACCTGTACTATGGAAGAAATCATACATTCTGCCACTCCATAATGTCAGAAACACTACTGACTTCTTGAACTACAGGCCAATTGCTTTTTCCTCATCCCATCCAACATGCTATAAAAATGTACTCAAATCCATCTTCTGAAATGCATCACTAACAACAACCTACTATACTCCTCAAACCCCTACAATAGCACTTCCACAGCTCTTCTTAGGTTTCATTATCAATATAAACCACGGGAAAAATATAAACAACCTGACATGCAATATTTCACAACCTGACATATGCAGTGTTTCTCAACCTATTAAAAGAATTTAAAACAATCTCCCATATTAGGATGGTTCAAAAACTTGCTTTACTGGGGCTGGATGCATCACCACTTTCCTTGTTCAAAAACTACATTCTCAATAGATCACAGGTTATAAAATGGCAAAAATACTTTTTCCTGTCTCAGTAAGAGTACTAGAAGGATCCTTTCTGACCCTTAACCTTTTACATATTCATTACTGACCTTCGCACAGCCAGTAAACATGCCACCATTGTGTAGTATGCCTATGAATTGACACTCACTTTCACAGATAAAAGTATTGATGAGTGTCCAAAGCTTTCTCATGAATCTCTAGTCTCCATTAAAGTCTTACTCTGCAACACCCAACTATTTCTTAATCTAAAAAATCTAAAGTAATCCTGTTTACCCACCCCCAAAATCTCTCTAATAGAAAAGAATCTTCACCCTAATCTCCACAAACATCACAAAAATAAAATTAATATTCAGCACATCTAAAAGTCAGCATTGATGAACAACTAAAATCTGACTACCATATAAAAGAGGTGGTTAAGGAAATCATCTTTAGCTAGGCTGACTGTAGAGAATATCTTCTTATTTGACAAACTTTGTAAGAAGCACATTGCTTCATCCATCCAGCTTCCTGTACTACTCTACACCACCCCAGCAGTGATTAACCAACAAGCCTCACAACCTAATCTCTGTAAGCAATAAAGTCACAAAATTTGCCACCAGCTTATATTATAAAGCACACCTCTGCCTTGCTCTTAAACTTTCATGATTAGAACTACCCTAATACATATCCTTCTCACAACTACTAACCAGACACAAACTTATCTACAAAGCTGAGCAATGCACAGTCTTAAGCAATGTTCTTTAATGTTATTCCCCCATTAGCCAGCTAATCTCCTATAACAAACTACTTCTCCACATACCACATCTAATAACATAGCTGGTGACTCTGTGTACTGTACTCCTAACATGTATCTAGAGTGTGGAACTTCTTGCCCGTACTACTTAGACAAAATGACACGAACAAGCTTTTCAAAGTTAGACCCAAACAACACACTGCTTACATGGCTCTGCTCTTGTTCCATACCAGACTAACCCTACTGTCTTCATCTTTCTAGACTGCTTTTCCTCCCTCTTGTCTCTACACTAACATGGTATTTTATAAAACACTTTAATTTATGGCAGACTTTCAGCCATTCTGTTCTCCTTTCCCTTTTTCTAGTCTTAATGATACTCCCCACTCAAAACACTTCTAACTACTTAATTTTACTAATTTCCCTCCCTTCCAGCTCAGCTATCTTGGTGTTTGTTCTTTCCCACCTTTCTCTTCCCCAAATCCACTTTAACTCAAAAAGACCTAGACTCTTCTATCCTTACCTACATTCTACACACACTATCTGACTATTCTCAGAAAACTCCTCTCTGCTACCCCTATTTATGCTTTGCAACTCTTCCCCCTTATATGGCCTTATACTATATGTGAATGTGACTAATTTTTAAAATTGATTTATTATGAATCTGCCCTGTATATGAAATTGTGATTTATCAATGCTATTGTAAATTTGTAGAATTGTCTCCTACCTTTGCCACTGTTAATAAGCTCACACTGTATTATGTTATTCTACTAGGGAAATTATTTTAACTTCTTTCTCTTTTGTGTACTTTGTCTTTTTTATATTGAGGTATGGAGCTTTTCTCCCAGGGCCTCCTCTGAAAAGGAATTTGCTTTTGCTGACCTAGTTAGACTATCACAATAAACAAATATAAATAAAATAAATCTTAAAACAATTTTTCCTGTGGTCTAATATTTGCTCCATGGAATGTCTTTGCTTCACAGATACAAGATTTGAACATTGTATGTGAAATGATATAAATGACTACATTTCTCTCCTAATTGTAATGCTAGGAAATATAAATTATGTTAGCACAGTGCATATAAATAATCAAAGCCATATTTTATATATATACATTGAGCTTAAGGACTAACCTGAAAAGCACAGAATCAAGTCTTTACATTTGTTTTCCATTAAATTCTGAATTGAGCATATATACTCAAATAAATCTGATGAAGCAAGCTATAATATCTAGTATAAGTTCCAAAGAACACAGGAGACACTGAGTTATTGAAAATACAAACAAACACGTATTGTATACATCCATTTAGGAAGTTAAAAATAACAGTATTTCTTAGCATCTTGGTTTAAAATCAGAACATAAATAATAACACTTCTTGGCTTCTCAGTGCCAAAATTAAATAAAGCAAACATAGCCCTTCGGCTTATAGCATCAAAAACAGTACCTTTCGGGTATCTTTACACAGTCCACTTGGCCCCTCCAGGAAATAAGTTGTCATGGGATGTTCAGGAAGTAAGCCTCATCCAAGCCTTGATTCCAGTTTTTGCCACAGTTACTTCACTTGGACTTTATGACTTATTCCCACCTGGGCAAATGTACTCCTTACTTCCAGGGTCTTTCTTCCAAATTATTGTCCTGATGAGGAATTAACCTTCTGAATGGTTTGAGATGTAGAGCCTATTTTAAATTATAGTATCTGCTCATTACTGACTAACACATTTAAAAGTACAGTATCAATTGTCTGCATCTAACATATTACAACTACTCACCTTCGAACACAGAAATGGGGCCTTGGACTCATAATGATGGGTTGTGGGCCCTAGACAACCCATCTGTACTTCTGGTGACTACACATTTCCCTTCAGTCACTGTCTGTTGCTTGACTTCCATCTAATAAGGTAAGCATGGTGCTGCTCACAGTGAATGTCTTTGGAGGGTATTGTCCCCAAACCTATCTCTGAAACATCAGTATGTTAAAGCCTTAAGTAAAATCAAGCATTACTAACACAGTTTCATGAAACAGGATCTTTTTTACTTAATTAAATATTTCATCTTCCTCAAAAGGCCTTTACACAATAAAAGAAGTTTCCCCCTTTTGAGGTCTGTCGAAGAAAAGTAGTCGAGTTCCAAAATTAGGCTTCAGCCATCACTTTGTAAATGGTACACACCGGTTTTTATTTCTTCTGTTTTTTTCTAGCATTGGTCTTAATACCCATTTCCTGGGCAGCCACGGTGGTGTAGCGGTTAGCGTTGTCACCTCACAGCAAGAGGTTCTCTGGTTCGATCCTTGGGTGGGGTGCCTTCTGTGTGGAGTCTGCATGTCTTCCCTGTGGTCATGTGGGTTTCCACTGGGTGCTCCTGTTTCCTCTTGCATCCCAAAGACATGCTGTAGGTGGATTGGACACTCTAAATTGGCCCTAGGCATGAGTGCGTGCATGTGTGTGCCTTCCATGGAAGGCTGGGTGCCGGGCTGGAAACTTGACACCGTAAAAACTGCACTGCCAATCATGAGTGGACAGGTGATCCAGTGTGGTGACCCCTAACCGGGAAAAGGCGAAAGAAGAAGAAGGCCTTAATACCCATTTCCTAGAACGCATCTTAAATTCTTCACTTCTACCAATCCCAGTTTACTTTTGCCTCCGCAATAAAGTTTGCTTGTCTTATGGATTCAGTACAGACTTCACTTTTCAAAGCTGCGATTGCAGTCCTAGGAATGGAAGGCCACATAATGTAAGTATGCAGCAGCATATCATGAATGGAAGTTTACTATTTTTGCCATCAGTATCTGAAGGGTAGATGGAGTACAATGTAGGTACAATGGAAACACTGTGCACTGAAATAATCCATCAGTGGTTATAAAGGCTGCTTTTTCTTTGGCAGGTGGGGTAAGTGCTCTCTATTTTTATTCCTCCATCATGTCCAGTGTTGTCACATATCTGGCCTTTCCCATGTACTCCATCAACTCATCAATTATGGGCATGGCATAACTGTCAAACTTTTATTCAATTTTCAGTTTCCTAAAAGCATCATAGAATTTAATTTTTCCATCATAGGTTCATAGATTAGTACTAGGCTAACTGCCCTTGCAAACCATTTTAAGCCTAGCCAATTATTCCTTGTGAGACTCAAGCCCTGCACCTAGTGTTTGTAAGGCAAACACCTTAACCATTAAGCCACCCTCCCAAACCCCTAATCCAGCTTGTTAACTAGCAGTAGTGGGCTTCTGCATTCAGTTTGTAACCCTTCTATCACTCCTAGCTTGAAACATCTTTGGAATAACTATGCTTACTAGCTGCTTGTATGATTCTGGTAATCTATAACTCTTAGTCTAACCTTCATTATGGATATTGTCTCTATGTTCTAGTCTGTCAGTTTAGATCTTACCAGCAATTATGAGAACACTAATTTATTTTCTAAGATAAATTCTCATACTTCCTGCTTTGTAATTTCGACAATGATTTTATTAACCGCACATCAGAAAATATTCTCTGATTAGTCCTGCATGAAATTTCATCTTGCAGTTCACTGCAGAATTTTCTCCTTTTTATGGCTTCAGTGCATTAATAGGTTCATAGGTATTTACTAGGCTAACTACCACTAGGGCCTTTTTAAGTCTAGCCATGCATCCCAAATCTCTGACAAGTTCTGATACCCTTGATAAGTGTAAGCATGGCCTGGGAGATGAACCATTTACAGGTTAACTGAATCCATTAGAGACATAGGTGCCAAACCACTGATGAATTTCCGGAGACAAATTTGTTTTAGATTTCCCATTCATGATCATTGTATACTTTTTCTTTCAGTCACCTTGAATGGTCCTTGAAATTTAGCCAAATATTTTCTCTATGGAAAGGCACTAAAACTAGTACCTGATCTCCTGAGTTCACTAAGTATGACATTTTATTATAAACCGTTTTGCATCTAATGGTCAGTCAGCATATGCTTCTTTATACAGGGAATTATCAGCTTTAATCTGTTATGCAAACTAACATAATATGTTCCACTTCGCTTTTAAATGGTATGTTCTCTTCATGCCTGGTTTTCTGCCTGTCTTACAGAAGTTCAGATGAAGTAAACTCAGTTGAAGCACATAAATCTCTCAGAATGCAAACAGTCAGCAGAGTAACAGCTGGTCTAAGTTTTTACCATCCACTTTCTTTATTTTCCTTAGTATAAACTTCTGTGCTCTATTGGACCTTTCTAATAATTCCTCATTCTATGGATGGTAGATTGATGTCTTCAACTCTTTGACCTTAAAGCACTGACATAACTTATGTAGTACCCTTCACATAAAGTGGGTGCCTTGCTCAGCATCTCTTAGGGATATCCATGCAGGAAAATAATAGTACCATTTCTTGGCAATAATCTTGGTATTTGCTATGCATAATAGCATTGCTTCAAAAACAATATTATTATTATTATTATTATTATTATTATTATTATTATTATCATCATCATCATGCACTGATATCAGTTTGACTACAGGACTCACAGTATCATCAGCAGTAGATTCAAAATGACACATCTGTGACCGAGACTGAGATTAAGGGACTTTCATATTAATGATGGGTTACATTTTCTGTCATTCTGGAGAAAAATAACACAAGTTTGCTATCACAATCACTATGCCTGGCCAGTAGAAAATTGCAAATACTTTTGCCTTGGTTTTGCTCATCCCCGTGTGACCTCCTAACTGTAAATATAGGCTAGCTTTATTACTAGTGTCCTGTGAAGTCCTGGTACTAGAAAAGATGCATAATGTCTTGCCTTTTTGTACTTACTTTATATAAGCGATCATTTTTTAACTCATAAGGGCAAGAAAAAAAATGGCTCAGAGCCTACCTTAAGATGATTTTTTTTACTTGACATTAGGAGAATTAGGCTCAGAACTCTGCATTCCCATGATTAACTCATATTTAATACTTCATTTGTCCTGAGATTCCTCCTTCTGTTTTACCTCACTTTCTGATCTATCACATCTTCAAAGTTTCTATATAGACTTCAGGTTCCTCTATTGTAATCTCTTCCAGTTTTGGGTCTCTGGCCCTTTATCATTGAGGCATGTTTCTAATAATAAACAGGGCCCTTTTTCTATATAAACTATAACCAAAATCTGTAGTGTTTTGTAGCTTTCTGTACAAACTCCCTTCTCCTAGCTTGTGATTCTGGACCTTTATAAGAGTATCACTTTCTTGCTGTCTGTCCCTGTTCTGATACTGTATGCTTGTATCAAGCTGTTAATGTACCTCTTTTACTTTAAGTTTATCAACCTGCCATAAATGTTTACAGAGTCTGCCTTCTCCCATGTTTTCTGTAATGATTTAAAATAGAGAAAATCATTTTCCAGTTATTGCATCATTAGTCAAATCATAGCTTACAGCCACAGGATTCAATAGTTTTCTTAGAATTGTTTGAATCCTTGCATATGTTAGGGGATAGTCTTTTCTGGTGGCTTGAATGCAAATTGCCTTTACTTTTAGGTTGTTACTAATCTTATGCTATCTTACTAAGAGACACTTGACAAGTATAACCATGCTTACAGAGTCTATCAGGGCTTGAAATTCACTTCTTTCTAAACATACAGTACATTTCACTAGCTTGGTTGTAACACAATGACGAAGTGCTGACTAAGTTATTCTAGCTGTAGTTTTATCACACTCCATGTGGAAAACTTTATTTTTAGCATGCATTTCAGTTTTGTATTAATAGCATTGCCTTCAGTATTAGCAGACTAGAACTTAGCAATGTGACCCTTCACTACACATTTGAAACAAGTTAACACATTATTTGCTATAACTTGTTTTACAGAAGACGTTGCCTTACTGCTTTTTTAGATGTAGACCCAAACAACTTAGTTTTAAACATTGTGTAATTAATTAATAAGCATACTTTTAAACTTATTATTCTGTCAGTTGTTTTGGAATTACTTTGCAACACCCATTTTCTTATAATATTAAAAGCAAAAACGTCACTCCCCCTTCTTTGTCCGGTTTCAAAATCAAAATATATTTGTCAGTGGACACAGTTTGTAAAATTCTTCTCTCATCCTCAATAAATAAAAAAAATGCTTTTTATGGTTACTTTCTAAGCTATGAATGTCACACTCTCTTCCATCCTCAATCCCTTTTTCCCATTTTTGCACATGGAATCAGGTATCACTTCAACAGTGACAGTCATCTACAGCCAAGGTTTAAACTGCTGGGTCACTCTCATAACTTCTCATAAATGAGAATAAAAGGTGAAAAGTGAGGGTTGAATGCACTGGACCCTCTTAGTTTTTCACCACCATGTTTACAATCATTTTTGAATTAATATCCTAAAGTTTCTACTGGATGATGGTGTCATGGGATTTTACTGTCTGAAGATTTTAAATGAAGTGTCAAACATAGTTAAATCTGATGAAGTCACCTTATGGTAAGGAATGAAAGTGCTCAGTTAACTTTTATAAAGGAAGTTTCATTATCTGTTTGGCATGATACAGAATTTTTTGTTTTCGATACTGTGTTCTGATGCTGTTCACTATATTTTGTGGATATCATTTTAGACAGTGGTCTCTGCCCCTCTACTGCTAAAAATGTCACTTTGCTGTTCATACTAGGCTCTAACCATAGTTATAACTTATGACTTGATGTTGTCAATTTTCATTTTATCTTTGAATATGGGTTCAGTTCCAAGCATTGGAACTGACTCAGCCATAACTACAGTTCTTGGAAATCAAAAACTCTCGAGCTCAACCTTTACCCACAATTCTACTTTCACTGTTACCTCAGATCTCATTTGCAGCTTTTCATGTCAGACATTGTTGCCTATACTCTTGAGCAGCTAAGTGAAAGTGTATTGTTTTCTTCTTGTTTCTCCAACTATTCAATAGTTTCTTTTACCCTTACCTTATCTTATACAATTTTGAACCTCTTCTGTACTTTTGTGTACTTTGTCTCTCTCTCTCTCTCTCTTTAATACTTTAGCATTCTTGTCTATCATTGTTGATAGCCTTTTTTCCCTGTGTAACTTTACTTTCATTTCCTTTCTCTTCAAAAAAGTAGTTTTATAATAGTCTCTCTTCTCCTTCAGTGTGTGTGTGTGTGTGTGTGTGTGTGTGTGTGTGTGTGTGTGTGTGTGTGAGGCCTGCTTGCTGTTTTTTTTTTTTTCTTTTTTAAGAGCAGTTCATGGCTGTAAATCAAAAGCCCCTTCTGGTTTAAAAGGTACCAAAAATGTGGGCACAAGATACATTTTTAGATGCACACTTGTTATGTGGGTACTGTCTAGGCCCCCTCCATATTCAGGAAATCTGCTGTATATGCCGTTCCTTCAGCCATACAGCTTTAGTTAAAAGAAAACAAAAAAAAAATTAACCTTAAAGGGCCTTTTCCCATCAGCTTTTAGTGAGGCCATATCTGGTTCTGAAAAACTTAAAAGTAAAACTGATGTGTCATCTCCTTCTTCCTCCTGCTCCTCCTCCACTAAATCTTCAGAGAAATGAAACAAAAGGGGTGCATCGGTGTCAACTTCTCACTTAGCACCATCTACAAAAAGTCTAAAGTCTTTGGTTCCTGCAGTTTCTGCAGAACCGACAGACATAGTACAAAAGATATCAGTTCCTACACCTTCCTTGGAACTGAACCTACCGGATACCATGAAGTCTTCCACACCAGAGATTTCTGGCAAGAAGCAGCATAACCCATCGGCACCACAATTATCGGTGCCGACTCTTTCCTTGGCGCCGAACATTTTAACAGTCAGTAAGCTGTCAAGAGAGTGTTCCATGTTGACACTGCCTTGAACTACATACTCACCCTGGTTTGACTCCTTTCCAGATAGCCTACCTTTTCACTTCCTGGATAGACTGAAATCACCTTCCATTCTCTCTCTCTCTCCATTCCACCAAAAGCCTAACTGAAGAGGATGTGGAGAGACCGGTGATAAGATACTCCAGACAAGAGGACTGACAAGTTTCACTGTGGCTCCAGCCCCCACAGGCTTAGGATCTGAAGTTTCCTTTACCCCTCTGACACTTCCTCCTCTAACTTCAGCTGAAGCTTTACAGTCCTTGGCTGCAAGACTCCTGGCATAGACTGTATCACAGCCAATGATATTTGTGTCTTCAGATCTGATTCTGGCTCTGAGCTCTTTGGTTCAGTCTGAACCGGGGACCTCCTGGAGCCACATCTGTCCTGTTGACTCCAAAGGTCTAGAGCCAACTCCACTTTTTTATGGAGCCTTCTCTGCACCTTGGAGCCTCAGCATGGATCATTTTGGCTCCAGCTTTGCCCTTGAGAGGTGTCTCCTCAGAGCATGACATGACCAAGGTTCAGAAGCAGTATTTCTCATTTCTGGGCTCCCTTCCCTCTTCGGACAGGTCAGCTTTTGATGCTGTGGTGAGGGCCTTGACTTCAGCAGTTAGCCAGTCAGTATCTGACACTTCGGGGAAGATAGCTTGCCTTCCTTCCTCCCCAGATATTCAACCAGTACCTCCACTGGGTCAAAAACTGCAGGACAGAATTCAAAGATGGAAATTCCCTCTTCTTCTGATACCTCCCCCGATCACCCTACTGAGGAGGTTCCTCAGAAGAAAAAATGCAAGAAGAATCACTTGGATTCTCCAGAGGAATCAATGAAGACACCAACTTTGATGAATGGGAGGGATCCCCAAGGTCACCCCTGATGATGTCTCCTTTGGAGACATCCTGGAAATATTAAAGCAGAAGGGTGAATGGAAGTCCCAGAATCTTTATCTCAAGGAGTCAGTTTACTTGCAGGCTTTTGGCACTCAACCATCTACCTTTTGAGTGACTCCACCCACTGATAAGCTCATTAAGTTGATCTTTCAGCAGGCATGGAAGGCCCCTGATACCATAAAACCTATCCCCAGGATACCTGACTAACTTTTATTCACCCTTGAAGACAAACAGTTCTGGGCCAAGGAGGTTTGCTGTTGATGCCATGGTCATGGTGGCAGCTACAAAAAAAAAACTGAATGAGGAGAGTTCTTCTATCTATCCACCCACCACAGAGTCTTGGGAGATGGATAGGTTTTGGAGGTGGGTGTATGCTTTATTGACCTTTGCTTTAAGGTCCTTGGTATCGATCATCCCTGTTTCATCCAAAGGTTAGAGAAACTTTATCCAGGTGAGAGAAAGATGAAAAGACCCTTTCTGCTGTGGGTCTATGATTTTCCACTCCTCAATGACCATTCTCTAGAAATCAGAAAAGCTGTGGAAAAATGTGGTTCAAAAATTCCCAAGGGCCTTTTCAGGACACATGTGGAAGTAGTTCCCCCAGGGACAGAGGAGAGAAATTCAATGGAAGATGCTGCTACCATGGCAGAGGTGGCCCGCAAAATCAGGTTTTAAGAGATTCTTTCTCTGGCAAACCCTACCAGTGCTCCTGAAAGGAAGCCCATTTATTTTTTTCTGGACACAGTCAGGGGATGCTTATCCCTGTACCAAAATTCCTGGCTACAAATAATATCAGATGCTTGAGTGCTGAGGATTATATCTAGAGGTTATACAATTCCCTTTTCCTTTCCTCTTCCCGTATGCAAAAAAATCCTCAATGTTCCACCCAGTCAGATGGAACAAGCAGTTTTCCAAATCCAAAAACTGCTAGAAAAAAGAGTCATCCAAGAAGTCCCACCAGACCAGTGAGTGTCCAGAATTTACTCACAGTAAAGTACAATTTCCCTTAAGAGCACATATAGATCATAGTCAGTCTAGGGCTCATTTCTCCCTCTGTCTCTCTCTCTCTCTCCAGATCCCCAATAACTCCCCACTGGCACAGCTATAGGGTTAAGATCTCAGCTGAGTGGTCAAGCCAAAACCTTCAGCACCCTCTCTTTCCAACCAGTGCTTCATGTCCCTGCCCAAGTATCTGACACAGACACAATTTGAGATTTGATTTATATACAAATACACCAACACTCCTAGGTAAGGCTGGCACAGGTTCACTAGCTATGCCCCCTTCTCTCCAGACTATACAGTAGTACCAGCTGCCATCAATCACTCTTTATCAGCTACTGTAAGGCCTTTCCCAAAGGGTGACCAATTCTACTGTGCAATGTAAGTCTTATCCAAATGGTAAGTGTGACCAGAACTTTTAAGGCTATTTAGGAGTGGCCTATACAGTGCCACCAAATACATATGCAAGTACTCTAAGAGCTTAAATATCTCTAAACAAACCAGCCACAACTAAAAGATTTAAATATATTTAATAATAAATAATAAAAGAACAAGACAATACTCAATAACTCAACACAGTGATGACAGAGTTCAGAATCAGAGTAAATACTTTAAAACAGCATTGCAGGACAGTCTCAAATAAATATAGAACACATCTAAACTAATCTTTACTGTATTCCTATCTATATCTAAGAGATACTATGCCCTAAATGAAGGCTTCCTTGGAACTGAACCTACCGGATAAGATGAAGACTTTGACACCAAGACAAGTGCTGATGAGAGGATGTTGTCAGATCCAAAGACAAATACAAAATGCACAGACTCACTCTCTGAGATAGTTCTTAAATTACTATCAAACATTTCTGCTGGGTTATCTCAGATTACATAATTCTTTGTCACCTCTGCCTTCAGTTCCCAGGCTAACAGAAACTTAAAATTTAGCACCTCTGTGTCAGAAATACTTATCTCTCAGAAGTTTGCCTGGAACTGGAAGTCATAAAACAGTTAAACACTTTTACCTCTGAAACCTGTAATTATTTCTGTTTCCAGACAATAGAAAAACCTCTTAGCTCTAGACATGTATTTATTTATTTATTTTATTTTACATTTGTTAACTAGGAAAGTCCGACTGGATACAGGTCCATTTTCATCGGAGGCCTGGGGAGAAAAGCTCCAAGTGTACATTACTAGTGTAATTACAGTGGAATTATTACAGTGAAGTATCACAAAATTGAAATTTTTTAACACTATATACAGACAGGTACAATTTCTACTCACATACACACATGATAGTTTGAAAGTTAGTGTCCGAGAAAGAAATAATTAGTGTTTTTTTTTTGTTTTGGTTTTTAAAGAATGAAAGTGTGAAAAGCTCCAAGTGTACATTATTAGTGTAAATACAGTAAAATTAGTACAGTGAATTATCTCAAAATTGAAATTTTTTAACAATATATACAGACAGGTACAATTTCAACTCACATACACACAGGATAGGTTATTAGTTAGTATCTGAGAAAGAAATAGTGATTTTTTTTTAAAGAAGGAAAGTGTAACAAAAGGTGGTAACATAGATGGCATCATCTTAATTTTAAATCTTTCAGTAGGAGAGAGATTTAGAAAATTCTAAGCAGTTAGAGGATCAAAGATATAATCTTGCGATGAGGTTCACATTTATAGATTCTGTTTGTGTAGAACTTAGTCAGGGTTTGTACAGGGACAAAGCCAATGCATTTTTAGGTATTTCTTAAGAGATTTTTTTGAATTCTCTTTGCATTAACTAACTTTATAGCACAGTCATAAACAATTTCAACTTATTTTCTTAGAGTTTTGCAAGTTAACTTTGTATGTTCCAACTTCTACCATGAAAACATACATTTGCACAAGTATATAGTTTATACACATTTCTGCTCTTTTCCAGTAGGGTACACTGTGGTTACATTCTTGAAGCTCAGCACATAACATACAGTTTAACACACACTTCTGCACCAGCAGTTTAATACACACATAGCATATAATTCTCTTACATTTGTAAGCCAAGCCTATGGATCATAGTAATATTCACAAATTACATAGAATTATTTACAAATTTCTAGCTAGCCAGGCTGGCAGCCTCACACCAAGCATCATTTGATAAAATCAAGAGACCATGTATTCCGCATTTGCTCTTACCTGGGAATAATTGTAAACTATGAAAAATCAAAATTAACCCCAACTCAGAATTTAGAGTTCTGAGCCCTTCTAAATACTCAAACATCCATACCTCTCTTCCCTTTGTGAGACTGCAGAAAGTCAGAGTTCAAATACAGAAAATAATCAGCAACAGAAAAGCAACCACTTGCCTAGTCATTCAAGCACTGGACTCCATGGCTGCAGCTGTAACTCTAGTTCCCTTAGCAAGATTCCACATGAGGATACAACAATGGTTACCAATGGTCCCAATGGTCAATGTCACAACAACCCATGTCGGACCTGATTTTGATAACCAATCATTGCAAACAGGATCTAGCTTGGTGATGTATTTGAAATATATTCTCCTAGGCTGCCCTTTTGCTCCATCACAAGCCCAGTCCATAGTGAGCACAGACACCTCCCAGATGGGGTGGGGGTCATAATCTGAGCAGGACTGTCCAAGGCACTTAGTCCACCATAGAGGCTAACTTGCATATCAGTGTAGTACTGGAGCTAAGGGCAGTGCTTTTAGCATTGCAAATCTTTTGTACTGCTCTTCCTTCAGGAACAATCAAGGTTTAAATGGACAACATGTCAGTAGTTTGGTACATCAACAAGCAGAGAGGAACCAAATCCTATCTCCTTTGTTGAGAAGCTCTCAGAGTGTGGCAGTAGGCAATCTCTTCTAACCACTTTCTGATAGCAATGCACACACTGGGAAGTTCCAGTGTCATAGCAGACAAAATAAGCAGGTGTAGTCTCCTGCCTCATGACTGGTATCTCTGTCCAAAAGTGACGGAAATAATTTTCCGTTAAGGTGGCCAGCCTTGCTGTGACTTGTTTGCCTGTCCCCTAAACAACAGTGCAGCAACTACTTTGCCCTGATCCCCCCCTCCAGGGAGGTCACTGAGAGATGCTCTTCTCCAAGTTTGACCCTCCCAGACTACTGTTTTCCTTTCCCCCAATTCCTCTAATCCCAAAAATTCTACAGAAAGCAATCAGGTTGAAGAGCAAAGTAATCCTCATTGCGCCATATTGGTCTCAACAAATATGGTTCCCCTTTGTTTGGCCTTATCTGATTCAGCCTTAGATACTGGACCCAGCTCCAGACCTTCTATCTCATCCAAAAGGAATAATCCATCTGAACATTGTAAACCTCAAGCTGACAGCTTGGTTTCACCAGTTCCCGTAATAGCAAGGCATCCCTCCCTCTCTCTCCTCCCTGGTACGTCACATACTCTTAGACTATCATAAGCCAGCTACCCATAAACTTTACGTTAGTAAATGGAAGAGGTTTAACTTTTAGGCTCATGACAAAAATACTGAACCCTTTTCAGTGCCAATTGATAAAATCCTAGTATTTTTAGCTACACTTTTCAAGGCAGGTGCTTCCCATTCTACCATCAAAGTTCAATTAGCAGCTATTTCTAATTTCCATAATGTTTTTAAAGAATCCTCCCTGGTTTCTCATAAACTTTGAAAACCTTTCTTGAAAGGAACGCTCTTGCTAAAGCCACCTTACAAAGATCATACTCTACTATGAGATTTGAACTTATTGTTCCAAACCATTGTTCAGTCTCCTTTTGAAGCATCAGCTGAATGTGATCTAAAGTTTTTATCCTGGAAAAACTATATTTTTAGTGGCAATAACTTCTGCCAGAAGGATTTTAGAACTGCAAGTCTTGTCATGTAAACTTCCTTACATGATTTTCTACAGACAGAATGTCACTAAGAACCAATCCTTCCTTTTTGCCTAAGGTAGTGTCATAGACCAATATTAATCAGGCGATTAATTTACCAGCATTTTTCCCAAGTTTGCTAACAAAGGTAAATGCTGCTTACATTTATTAGATGTCCATACATAACTGCACGTCTATTTACACAGAACTGAGAATATAAGACAATCTGACCAACTCTTTGTGTCATTTTCACCTACAAGGCTTGATCAACTAGTGAGCAAAGTGACGCTAGCCAGATGGCTCAAATATTGCATTTCCTTTATGTGTAATAAGAACAAAATTAACTTGCCTAGGTCTGTAAAGGCTCATTCAACAAGAGCAGTTGCTGCTTCAACAGTTTTTCAATCTAGAGCTTCTATGGATGACATTTGTGTAGCAGCAACATGGGCTACTCCTCTTACCTTTATTACTCATTATAATTTGGATTTGGTCTCCAGGGGAAGAGTGTCATTTGGTTCTATGGTGCTCAGGAATATACTTCCTTAAGTCTACCCAAGGCCAAAGATAGCTGGGGACTGCATCCCATATGTCAAGGATAAAATTAAACTTGACAGCATCAGATAAAGAAGTTATATACTCACCAATAATGCTCCTTCTGTGTTGTCCATTTTCATTTATCCACAACTCCCCTCCCTCCTTCCCCCTGCCCTTTATTTTTGCTGGTTAAGATAAGGGACATATACCACTTCTGTTCTGTTATCATTATTATTACTATCATTATTATTATTATAATTATTATTATGTGATTCCAGATATGGACTCTATAAAAGTGTTTGGGTTTCTTTCACTGTATCTGTCTTTCTGCAAATATTATCTGAGGTAACAGGGAAAGGAGACTTGTGGGTAAGGGCTGAGCTTGAGAATTTTTGGCTTCCACAAGCTGCAGTAATATATGTCAAGGATAAATGAAAATATGGACAACACAGATGGAATGTTATGGTGAGTACATAACTTCTTTTCTCAAATCATGCATCTGTGAACTTACTGGTTTGCCAGCATTAAAATCTAGTTATATTTTTTATTGCATAGACATCAGAATTTATTCCAACCCTAGAAAAAAAGTTATTTGTTAAGTTTCTCATACTCCATGTGATCATTTCTTTTTCATGTCAATATGTATCTGTTCAGTCACATGCAGGATTCCAAGTCATGCCCTTTAGTTAGTTTTTTCATGGCAGCCACCATCCTTGGGTTGATAGCTATGCTCGCTACAAGTTTCTGGGCAGTATTGGCCTAAAACTCAACAAGTCTTTTAAGTAAGCCTCCATAGGTGGGGTCAACAGGTAATAACTCTGGGAACAACAAATGTCTCAGTGAAACAGCAATAACAGTGCTACAGTGAATTTCTAGTCATAAATGTGCTTTACTCTTGGAAACAGTGGTACTGTAAGGAATAGTAAATGGCAGGTGCCTGGCCAATCGCTGGCATTGTGTGACAATATAACTCTCAAAAACAGTGGAGTTACAGCGTTATACAAATATCATAGGATCATGGTTTATTGTGTACATCCATTCAAGAAACAGTTGTCCAGGTTTCAGTTCTAGCTCTCTGCCACAGGTACTCTCTTTGGTGCACACAGCAATGTAAACACAATTGGGGTAAAGTGTTCCTTGCAAGCAGTAGCTTTCTCACAGATGATCATCCAGTCAAGGAACAAACTTGCTCTTGGGGCTAGGAACTTCCTTTTTGATTATGGTAATTGATAATTAGAACTCATTACTGACTAATACAGAGTATTTTCCTGAATAACTATCTGCAGCACAGATTTAAAGACTCAGTATTTACTTTCTCTCTCCAATGTTTTACACAACAGTTTCTCTATATATGTATAATCATACAAAAAAGGGTCCTGCCCTAATCTGCACTGTTGCACACATTAGCAAAAAAAAAAAAAAAAAAAAAAATTGCACACACACACACATTCTGTAGTGCATTTTTTCTCCCAAGTTCTTATTATTTGTTGTAGTGAAACTAATCTTTTTAGTATTCTCTGACACTGCTATTAACAGTTTCACTTTTATTGTTAAAAGTCTTGCTAAATATCCATAATATAGTCTTCATTCATCAAGTCCATATGCATTTAAATTTGCTAGACCGAGCCAAGTCTTCTGTTCACACTGTAGCTATTCTGCTCTCCCTAAATACCAAAAAGTATCACGCTGAAATATATGCATCTCTGTTTTAAAAAAACATACACATGCACAAGTATAAGGTGCGTTTATCCATGGTTCACTAGATCTCAAAAACTCCACAAAAAAACAAAAATCCACACTAGGTCAAGTACAGTACAGAAACTGATTGTATTTATTTAGTACTTCCGTCTTCACTAATCAAAAAACTTCATTATAAATTTAGCTCAAACCCTGTACCAATATCACAAATACCATCATGTGGTATTGTATTAAACTGAAAAGTTAAAATACATTTTCGGATTTAGAACATACTTTACATCGATGTGTCTATTTAAACTTAGTGTTTGTCTTATATTCACTTTGATGTGTCATTAATGGCCCTTTTTTTCTAACAAATCATTGCAATCTCTCAAGAATGACATCTAAGTATCATCTAAATAAAAACTGAATTGATTCTTGCAGTCCTGTGAGTCTATGAGTGCTTTTGTAAAGCATTTCTTACATCCACCCCTTTGACGGCATATATATGCTTCTGTATGCACTTTTCTACTTTATAGTATTCAATTTCCATACAAAGAAAGTATTGCAACTCAGACTGCAGCAACTTAAACAATAAAGGTAGTGCTACATTCAAATTTATATCTAAACCCGTAAGTTCAGTAAATGACTTGTTCATCTTACAAAATGTCAAGTAATCGCAGAATGTGCTCCCATAAAAGTGGTTACCACTAAACCATCCTCATATCTCTATAGCTTCTCACAAAGTAAAATCTGAAAGACATGGTACAACATATAACATATCATAGGCTGATAGTCATATCAGCCTGAACATTAACAAAGGACATCTTCTTACTAAACGGTAGTTGATTGAAAAGTGAAGATTATGAATTAAGATGCGGAAAAATATGTTTCTGCACAAAGTGAAATCTGTAATGTAGCACATTTTGCTTTCACAGTCTAATCTGACACTGTTTAAGTAACAGCAGTAAAATAGAATAAACTGATTAAAAAGTAAAAAAAAAAACAGTGCCCATACTATAGCATCTCATAGTACAGTCAGTATCCCAAATGAAACTGCAAGATGTAAGGACTTTTTCTACCTCAGTAACAGGGTACTTGAGCCAGTGCCATGGTGTAGAGGGACAATGCCCTAACTATGGCCCAAGTGTCATAGATTCGATTAGTGGCTTGGACATCTGAAATACTAGTAAGGAGGATGATACAGGGTGATTGGCATTCATTGAAGATGCTTTCTGAAAAGACAGGATTAGCCCCAGATAACTTCGATGAAAAATGCTGTGGGGAGATCAGTGTAGGTCATAAAAGCCCCACTCAGCAGCTAAGGAAGTCACCCTATCCCTAGGATGTCCATAAAAATCTTGCTTTCCCCAGATAACTCTGGGAGAGAAAGGAGGATCATGTAGACCCAGAAATACACAAGGGGCACTTGTGTTGTCAAAAGGAACGAAGGAGAGGAGCAGGAGGGAAATAATGTTGTGTCCTTGCTTGTACTTTAATATAACATTTTATTCTCCCATATGTAGATGGATTTCTCAAATGATAGCTATATTAATGTTCTGTTATTAAAAGTTAATATTTAGACACATACTGTAAGCTAGTCTTGACAGCTTCATGACATTCTCGGGCATTTCCATATTCTCAAACAATCAGCTGTATCATCATCTCATACATCTCACCAAAAAATATGCTGATTCATCTATGGCTGCAGGCTAAATGAGGCAAGGAAGGCTGTAAACAGTAACCAGCATTCAGTTGAAGTCACTTTGATGAACATTTATTAGCTAGTGTGGCTGGTGAACATTGCCACTGACACTTATGTTTCTCAATAATTTTAAAGGCATAACATTTTGCTGTTAACTTTGTGTTGAATTCAGAATGGACTGCTGATACAATGTTATTGCTATTAATTCAACAGTACTTCCAATGTCTGATGAGCTATAAGGCAATTTATTGTACAGTATATATCAAAGTCTGTGCTGCTCAGAGGATTAATAGTGAAATTAATGGATGTAAAAATTCTAAGTCTAAAAAGTTTGCCATTAAGCATTCATTTACAACTGTGTTTTAGAATGATGCAAAGACTCGGCCTTTTCTACTTTATCAAAGTGCAGTGTTTTCTGAAGGCATGCACAAAAAATCTGCTGAGCAGTTCAAAAAGCATGGATGTTTTTTTTTGAAATATTAGTAATTTCTTTATGTGCAAGTTATTGTGAAAATAAAAAATACTGCCATATCTCAGAGAATTTGCAAGCTGCTTTGTCATTGCTGATGTTCACCATTCCCACTGCCTCAGTGGCATTTTTGATTATCTGCCATAGTAAGCCAGTTCTAAGCAGCTTTTAAGAACTCAGACTCCCTTCTCTCTTTCTTCCTGTAACACCTGATTGGCTGAGCATACCCTGAGAGGGAAGCCTCCTGCTATCACAGGAAGTGAGTGTTCACTGTTTTTCTGCCATCCAAAGAAGAAAGTCCTCTGACTCTTCCTAGGTTCCAGTACTGATTTGTTGGCTTTCTGCTCTGGCAAGCCCCATTTGTGGACCCTCTTCCTCTCAGTTTATTATTTGATTTGTTATTCTCTTTTCATTTTTATGTTTATTTAAATATATATATATATATATATATATATATGTGTATATATATATATATATATATATATATATATATGTGTGCGTGTGTGTGTGTGTGTATGTATATTATTTCTGACAGTGTTTACAGTAATTTCTGTGAGAATTTCTGCCTTAGCAGTGTTTATTTGGCTTCTGTTTTGACAAATGCTTGTTTTTACTGTTTCTGAGGAAACTTTCAGTATTTCTCTCAGAAGTGTAATAGGTATGTGTGCTGTCCTGTCTTTACTGTTGTTTTTCTGCTTTATTTTTACTTTCTGACAAGAATATATTGTAGAACTTGGATTTTTCTCAGAAATACCCTTCACCGCTCCACTGCCAATTATCACCAGAGAACAAGTTGCCACTGGGCAATCTAAAGTTAAAAGTATGACTTCTATGTGGCCAGTCAATATACCAGGTTGCCTCCTAAACAGCTTAAATCAGGATTTATCACACCCATTAGGATTTCTATTTAACCACATCCTCCTGGCTTTGTCCAGATGTGGGACCATCTACTGAATCAGGAAATTACAGACCCATAAGTTTGACTAGTCCTATATGTAAGACCATGGAAAGAATAATTATGGACCTGATAAATAATGACATAGTAAACCTTCAAACACTAGACCTGACCTAATTTGGCTTTATCAAGGGTAGGTGATGCCTATTGAATCTGATGGATTTCTTTGAGAAAGTCACTAAGGCCATGGATGATGGTAAAACAGTACATACCACCTACCTTGATCTGGCCAAGGCATTTGACATTATTTCCCTCTCAGGTGTTATAAATAAACTCACAAAACTGGGTATAAATCCCCATGTCAGCAGATTGATAGCCAGTTGTTTCATGGACAGGATACATGTAGTTAAAGTAGGTGAATCCAGATCCAGCAAGAGGCCAGCTACTTTTGGTGTGCCACCGGGCTCAGTGCTGGGAGCACTCCTGCTTGGAATATACTTCTCTGAAGTCAAGGTTAATGTGGAAGGCCTCTGGATGACAGTCTGTTAACATCTGCAAGCTGGGGGCAGTCACTGAATGCCCCAGGTATGTAGATATGCTTCAGGTGGGTCTAGATCAGACAAATGATTGGGTGCCAGAACCATGGCCTAAAACTAAATGCATTATCATACCCTTTGAGAAGTCAGATACCCCTGCAAATTAGAACATCAGTAGCACACCCTTAAGAGTAGAATCAGAAGTGAAAGATCAAGGAACACAGATAGATAAAAGCCTGAAATTTGACTGCATTATGTCCACAATGGTGAGGAAGTATTTTTTGTCTGGTACAACTCTTAAGTAAAAGTATGGCATCCAGATCTAAGGAAATTATAGTCCCGCTGTACTCAGCACTTATTAGGCCTATAAATGAGTACAGTGTGCAATTTGGCATGTACCTGACTAGGCACATAGAGCAGCTGTAGTGACTTCACAAGTTCCTCGCAAAGAAAATACAGGGTGTAAACAACATGATTTATGCAGATAGACTAAAAGCCCTATCCCTTTACTTTGTCTCCTAACAACTATTAAAGGGTGATCTATGCCTGGTGTATAGGGCACTCACAAATCGAGCCCTGATGAAGCTGCTACACATCCACAAATCAGAAAGCATAAGGGTCACCCAGTCTATGGATATAAACTTACTTAGCAACTCAAATAAAACATGCAAACATATTTGTCTCAGAGATTGCCCTTTCTTTGGAACAGATTTCTTATTTACATTAAGCAGAGCCCTTCCCTGGCCCTATTCAAATGCAGTTTGGATCAGTGGATTGAGAATAGCAAATTCAAACCTGGGTTAGTGCCTATGTCCCTTATGGACAGGGGCAATCCGTAAGATACTCAGTGCATAGGCACAAATCCATGCCATCCTCTTGCCCTTAGCAGCCATATATTGGGTAAAATTGGGTTATATTGGCTAGGCTTGTAAGGACCCTTAAGCCATTAGCCTAGTAATCTTCTATGAACCTATTTATAGAATATTTACTACAGGAATGGGTATGCTCTGTGTGTTTTTAGAATCTAACCATGATTTTACCCTGAATTAAGTTATGTACTGTGTGGATTTTAATCTTTCTGATGAGAAAATGTAGTTTATATTTCTATTAAACATTATTTTATGGCAGGGGGAAAGAACACCAGCCATAACAAAAAAAGAAAAAAAAGGTTGTGTGGAGTTCATCTTTAACACTGATTTAGCACATTGCTTTGGTGTTTGGACTTTGTTAGATGAAAAAAATTCTGAACAAATTTCAAACTTTTTTATGATTATAGCTCAGTTAGGCAGAGTTTAGTTGTGTGGGAACCAGAAAATGTAAGTGTTCATTGCACTACATTATCTAGTACTGTCAGTTTATTGTGACAAATATTTTAAGCTTTTGATATAAAAACTTAATATTATACATACATCTGCACAATATACATCAAAATCTAGTTAGAATTTTGAGTTGAAGGCTTCTGTATTGAACATGTAAGGTATATAATGCTGTTCCATGTCATAAAACATCAGTGCACCATTTTGTGGACACTGGTACACATTACACAGAACCTCATTCTTCCTGACAGTGTTCTGCTATAAGCTTTCATGGACCATTTGTATTATTATTATTATTATTGTACACAATCAGGAGTGTGAAGCAATAAAGCAGTATGTGTGCTGAGCCTGCGCTGTGTAGATCTGCTAGTTTGCAAACTGAGTGTACTTTGAGGCTGAGAAGGTAGCTATTTAGCTAATGAGTTAATGTTACAGTATTCATCATAGAACAAAATGTGATATTTTAATTTAATCTTTGCAATGCAAATACTATTGCATGTGTTTGCAAATAGCAGCAATGTCTTTATGTATAATTCTCCTGGTCTTCTCGGGTATACCAAATCAAAACTCTTTGGGGATTAAACAATTAAATGAGTCTGGAGTTTACCAACAAACAAGTAATGCCATAAATATATAAATTTAATGCTTATCAGATGCATTGATAAAATGAAGACAGGAGTCAAATTGACAAAGTTAACTACTAAATAGTTATCAAAAGATGTAGGTCTCTGACATATGGGTTCTAATCATCTACCACTTCATAGACACTGACAGTTTTCTCTCTAATTCAGAACATCATCCTAACATCCACTTGCCCTTGACTGCATAATGAGGACACCCTCCTTCCTATGAGATGCTAATACAGATCCTTACACTAAACAACTGCAACATCTCATTAGCATAAACAGATTTGTTCGATGTAAAAAAATGCAGGAAGGTAAAAGTCAAAGGATTTAGAGCTTGGCTGTGGAGCACTGCTCAATACGGTAAACTGGAATTCCCAGTGAGATGAAGATTCACTCTTTGCATACAATCAAGATATTTTTTTCTGTTAAATTCTTGACACTATTGGAAATGTTCATATAGTTTATATTCCTAGACTAATCATGTAACCAAGTTTCCAGTACTATAGTCAGGAACTTGATTAACTTTCAGCACTGCAAACTATTCTTCATTCTAAAGTGTGTGTGTGTGTGTGTGTGTGTGTGTGTGTGTGTGTGTGTGTGTGTGTGTGTGTGTGTGTGTCTGTCTGTGACTGTGACTGTGACTGTGTGTTTGTTTGTTTGTATAAATGTCTCCTCAAACAGTAATCTGAAATAATGAAAACACTGATCAAACTCAAATTATACTGTTATAAGTCTGGCAATAATTTTGGTTTTCTTATCATTAATCAGCACAGCCTTAATCTACTTTTTAAACACCTTTATTAAATTAAGCACCTTTACTAAATTATTACTTAGGACCTAGGAAACAATCCGCGGTGGTGCAGCGGTAGCATTGTTGCCTCACAGCAAGAGGTTCTGCCGTTCATTTCTCAGCTAATGTGTGGGGAGTGCCTTCTGTGTGGAGTCTGCATGTCCTCCCCGCGGGTCGAGTGGCGTTCTGAAAGACATGCGTGAATGGGCATTCCTTCGTTTAAGGATGGGTGTGGAGCTGGCAACTCGGCACCGTGAAAATCTACTGCCAATCATTAGGGGACCAGAGTTCCACTGTGGCGACCCCTAACCGGGAAAAAGCCGAAAGACAACAACAACTTAGGACCTAGGCACATACACATATATTAATTGAAAAGAAAGCAAACCATATTAACATTTTTTTCATCTGCATACATCATATATTACATGTTTATTTCCTTTACAACAAGTCTCATTTTGTCTAGCATTACATAAATTGTTCATTTCCTGCTTTCCCTTAAACTTATTCCTCTTCCTGAACATTAGTTTGTATGTATTTTTCCCCACAAATTCCATTCATTTCTATCTAATTTGCTCCTCCCCTTGTGCACACACACACAAACACACACACACACACACACCATAACATAATGCTCACCTCACTGTTACATAATGAACATTAGTCAGAGCAAGGTATCACAGATAATTACAGAACCATTTTAGCTATAACATAGAAAGCAAAGTATTGACCTGCTAAAGCAATATTACAGAGCCACAGTACCCAGTCCTTAAACTACCATATTGCTTGCATTTGCAATATTAATATCAGCACAATGAGGACATAAACCGCAATATTACAAAACTATTAATTAGTTCTCAGTTTTCAAGCCTGACACAATTTTAATGCTACAATGTCTTTGTTTTTCTTGTCTTAACTCCTGTTATAATAAAGAAATATTAGGCATACAAGTATATTGGCTGACAGTACTATAAGAAAATTATCAGTACAGATGAAAAGTATCCCTTTTCTTTTATTGAAGCATGAAAAAAGCACCCATTATCCATGGTTTACATCTGTGCATGTATGTACCAGTATGGTCATAAAAAACCTTCTGAATGTACTCTAATCCGGAGAGGAACATTTTTATGGATATAAAATAAAGAAAGGATTCTAATATGAAAATAGATGTATGTTTTCCATAACTATTGTTTCATGTGGTACAACAATAAACTGTTGCATTTTAACTTGGGTTTATTTATTAATACTTTTATTGTCGAATGTAAAGAAAATATTTTGTGTACTTTTACACCAAGCATTATCTTGAAGCACAATTAAGATAACCTTTTGTCAGTAACTTTTAGCTTTTATAGTACATAGTACAAAGAAAACATATGTAAAACATTTGTGGTAGTCCTGGGTAACAGCTTATAAAACACATTTGTTATAAAATTATAATATTCATATATTGTATGTTGTTTTTCTAATAAAATATGGAATACTATATGCTGCACATAAAATTTCAGGTCAAAGCAAAACTGCACAAATACTGCACTTTTAGTGCAATATTAGAAATATAACTATGGGTGTAAAGTCCACCCTAAAAAGTTATGACTATATAATCCTAATTTATGGGTATCATTTGTGACAGGAAAGGGAATTGATTAAAACTTTATATTGTTGCATAACATTTATCAGATAATTCTGTTGCTTATTCTAATGTTTTCCATATGCTTCTCTTAAAAATGAATCTGATAATATCTTCAGAGATGAAATTCAAGCCAAAATAAGCACATATATGTATATTAATTCTCCTGCATCTTAATTATCAGGCTCCTAGCTCAGTCTTTTCCATGCTTAAGCAAACAAAACACTCTATTTCTGTGTTGTACTTTATGTAATTACTTAAATAGTCTTAAATGTGACTTCATTTTTTGCTGACTGTTGTGATGAAGATATCCTTGTTTTCTTTTATGAAGCACATGTAGTACAGAAACTTAAAAGAATAAAAAAATTAAATCTACGAGATTAGTAGAAAACCAGAAGAAATATGAAGTGCTATTAGCCGGTATAAATGTGGTTGTGACCTTTATTACTTCACTGTTATCAAATGAAGTCCTTATTGATCTGAACAGGCATAGCAACATGACAAAAAAGAAAAAAATAAACACACACACACACGTGTTCATGAGAAATATATCTAAATACAATTTAACAAAAAACTATGTTGATAACATTTTAAAATATAGTTTGTTAAATGTATCATTTGAACATTGGAGTAAAATGCTAGAACAAAAGTACAAAATGAAGAGTGATCAAAATTTTTCAAATGTTCAGCATGACCTGTAAAAATTTTAGCAATAAAGGGTCAACAGCGGTAATCTCTCTTAAAACTTCCATCCCTCAAAGTATTAACCTTCGCCCCTTTATGCTTTTAGCTTTCTACCTTAATTTACACTCTGTAAATTCACCCTTAACTCACAGCCTAACCGGATTACAAAATATACAAAACAAGAAAGAGCATAACTCTTTGATGTCCTTCTTAATTTTCTGCAACTCATTGCACCACCATTTTAGTCAAATATTGTAATATATCAGTGCAAAACATTTCCCAACAACTATACCCATCTCCACACTAATAAATGCAGGTATCACCTTTACAAAAACAGCCTAAAGCCATAACCTTCCCCTCTATTAAAACACTATCCAATTTTATTTTTCCTCATATTTGCAAATGAAAATTCAAACCACACTGAAAACATGCCTTCTCTAAATCAAGTTTATAAACAGTATTTCATCTAGCTAACCTATCATAATATTGCATAAAAGAAACATAGAAAAAAAAGGCTTCTGTAAATATTAGAGACTAAAATCAATTTTATTTAAGTACATGCAGTGCCTTGTCCAGAATGTTGCCCTTTGACAATGAGTAAAACAAAATGTAAAATAACTTGTGTAATTCACAGCTCCCAGGCATTCAAACAATACAAAAACATACCCTAATATAACGCTAAAAATTAAACATCTTTTAGCATCAACAATGGCAACCTAATCACATACTGACATTTCCTATAACCAATTAAATGCCCCTCTCTGTCCAAAAAATGCATGCAAGTCATATTAAGTGAAAAAATATCTGTAAGCCAATCAGATGCATTATTTGACTAGATCACACCTATAAACATATTCTGACCATATACCTCATATTAGTCTTACAAAGAAATTTCTAAGCTTAAGCTCCAGAAGGGCCATATCTCAGTACAGTTAACATAATCATAAATCGTGTATCGTACTCATAAACTATAAAACAATTTTATAGCATCTGCGAATTTTGGTCCTCATTAAACAAATGTTATCCTCGAGGAGGTGTCCTGGGACTTTAAAGGCAGGGTTAATATACAAATGAAATCAGACAAATGTAGCAAACATTATGAATATCATAGTCACATTTGAAGTAATAACAGTATACCCTATAAACATTAAATTCATTGTCTAATTCATACTTGATACAAAAAAAAAAAAAATCAGCAACATCCATATCAGTATGTACAACCGTTTGAAAGGCATGTGCCACAAAAATTTATCTGACATTTAGGAATTTTTACACTAACATTTTCATTGTTTGCAGCATACAACATTTTCAAACTTTCATAACAAACATTAAGTAGTAATCTGCTACATAGTGTTTGCAGCTTACCAATTATTTTGTAATGTGTGTAGTGTGAATCTTAAGTATGTTACAGCAAACTCATATCCATGCAGCCACATACGCAAACAAAACTATGGTCAATATTCATAGTCCAGGGTTCAAATTTGTGTAGTGGTAATCCATGAAGAGCAGTACTACATGGATATGCAAATCCCAGACATTTAGCATGAATGGACAGATGCAAAGGAGTTGTTACAAACACTATCCCCCATCACAAACGCATAACATGCTTTACACATAAGTGATAGGGGATGGCTAATACACTGATAAGAGACCTTAGATGTTTGTGTAAGACTGATTCATAGACGTGAACGTATAATGAGTTAATTAGCATAATGAGTATGGAAATAGCTCTGAATTTCTGCCATAATGCAGCAGTTTTCTAGGAGAATATGGAGATATGAGGTGGAAATTAATTTGGTAAATGTTTCATTTTTGGAACTTGTGCATACCTTGACATTTTACTGAAGGGGTTGCTTGGAGAACTGTTTCATTTTGGTGCTTCTGCATACTTGGACATACCACTAAAGGGGTTGTTGGGGGTATAATTAATTTGTGTGTCATGAAAGTGATTTTGCATACTTGAACAAACAAGTTCATGTATTGCAACGTTAGTATCAAAGGTAAAACATTGATTTTAATAACAGATATGCATAAAGCGTTGATGATGGACTATGAGTGCAACATCACCTCATTAGCATACACTTGCTTTACAAAATTTCTCATTTGCAGCTCATTATTTGTAAGGCTTTTCACATTAGCATAAATGGCCTCTATGAATTTCACCTTTGCTGTGTTCATTCATAATCATCATGGATACCCCATCACATTTACACAAGTGACTATGAATACTGGTCTATAAATCCAACAAAGTGTGCAGACTCAAAAAAAAAAAAAAAAACACCACCTCATCTCTTCTCTCTTCAGTAGTTTTGATTCCTTCTACCTCGCTTCAAATTAAGAGCTAGCTCTCATTAATACATTAATACAGCAACTGAAAATATATTATATTCAAATCATTAAACAGCAGTTCACAAATAATATGAACATAGTATACATTAGTTTACAAGTTCCCAGTTTTTCATTATCAGAATATTTAGTGCATAATATTTTCATATAATTTGAAATAACACACAATAGTAGACAGCTATTTAAGTCGTCATCATCATCTTCTTTTGGCTGTTCCCGTTAGGGTTCGCCACAGTGGATCATCTGTTTTAGACAGCTATTTAAGTAACTTCTACGAAATTAAAAATTGTTCATCAAATTGAGTCTTACTCATGCTAGCGTGAAAAACATACCACTTCCCTATTACAGTTTAGTAGTGCAGTCAAATATAACCAAACATCTCATGCAATATGTAGGATCTTTAAAATCTTGCTGTCCAGGTTCATCATTATGACAGCATTTTTTTTTATTTGTTTTAGGTAAGACATCACCACAACAATCATCAATTTGTGAAATCTGTGCAAATATCAATGCAGACTCTTTGCTGCACCACATACCAAAGAATTAGCTACAGCCACTTCATCTTCTGGCTGTTCAGTCTCTGGATCCCAGTTTGGCCAAGTTCAGCAATTTTACCAGATGTTATTACCTGAACCAAGATCTGTAGATAGTGAATTATTGCTCATATAGTCTACATAATGTGGTATTCCTAAAAACTATCCATCAGAGACTGAGTCAATGTGAAGAACTGCATTTTTTACAAAAATAAAATATTTCAGACAGTACTGGGAGTAACAACATGTACCTTAACATATGCCATCTGTATTCCTTTATGTAATTCATAAACAATGTCCTTTGTTGCATGGTCATCTTCTACATATTGAAATCTACAAACACCCATCTCCATTCCATCATAATCCTCTGCGCATAACTATGACAGTACTTGTTTTTTTTTTTTCCATACCAGATGATAAACTAAACTAAAATCAGTCTTAGCTGACTGTATGCATTGGCTGATACTAATGAATAAATGTTAGATTTTTAATTGCACTTTAACCTCCTTGCAAAACCGGAGAACTACCTCATCCTAGATTTCACAAATTCTAGACTGTCAAACACTTCATTTTCTTGGTTTCTACTGAGCCACAACTTATGCCTTCATGCTCTGTATTCTAACATAACCACCTTTTTCTTCAGCATGAGCAGTTAATCACTCAATTCCACCAAATGATTCTTTGCATTTACTATTCATTGCAGTGGTAATGCAGAGACATGTTGTTGTTTTAGAAAGTCACTAGATCATCCCCAGGTATGTCTAGTAGCTTCACACATAGATTCAGCAAATGTGAAACAACTTTAATGTGTTGCCTGACTGCTTCAACAGCACCATCTATATCCATATTCCAAAGACTCATATCTGATGGTTATTTTCTTCACTAGATGATATTTTACACATCCAGGAATTGCCCCTTGTAAGCCTTCTTTCTGTCCACAAATAACTTCTCACTTTTTCACATATCTCTGGACAGTATCATCTACACAACAGGTAACTTTATCCACAAAGACAAAGTTGAATAACTAGCTTTTCCTGATATGGTAGAGGAAGAGAGTGACCAATGTCTTGAAGCACTTTAAGACTTCCTCCACAGCCCTATACTTACATTTCAGTTTGATAATTTACAAGCTTATCACTCATCACTCATTCATCAACAGCTGATGACACTGCTGTGAAGTGGTAAACAATCATTATGTAATGTTAGCCATTCCCCTGAAAACCAAAAAAAAAAACAATTAGGGTCTACTGCATCCTATAATATTACAGGAAAACACTCATTGATTGCTACCCTTAATAATTATGTTCCAAAGCATTATTTAATCTTCAGTATTATGATATCTCATTAAATTAGAATACTTGACATAGTGGTTTTACATTCATTGTGAAGTAGTCATCATTTGTTTTATTTATATAATGAAATACAGTGGTTATGTTATACTTTACTGAAATTCCCAATGTGAATGCAAGATATTATTTAGTATAAAATAAATTAAAATATAGTATTGTTTATATGTCATAGATGTAGTCTGGAAAAAGCTAGTCACACATTTAAATATCTTACTATGTACAACTATTTGTTACAAATTACCAAATCCTTATCCATGGTATACTTCCATTTAAAATAACTCCAAAGTGCATTATAACTTGCTTTTACTATTTATTTTCTGCTGTTCCCCCTATAAATATAATAAAAACAACATATTATACTGGACTTACTTATACACTGAAATGAAAACAAGTGATCCCACAAACCTTTTTCATATGCAAAGGGGAGGGGGGATTCTTTGTGCTCTGAAAAAATCCCCTTGTTGAATTTCAGCTCATTTCCATTATATTCCATATCCAGTAGTGATGCTAGAACTAGAGAGTAATGCCTAGTCCCTTCATCTGTTACACTGAAAACTGAATACATTACTCATAAGTTACTGATATAATTTACTAGTGGTAGTAACACCATTCAAAAACATGCATTTAAAGTCATGCTTTGATTATTATAATGTAGCCTTCTGTGAGGGCACTGTAATGGTAACACTGTCATTTGCAGCTCTCATAAAATATGACAGCCATTTTTTTTTTATTTCTGCATGCGATAATGTAACAGCTTACCCTAAAGTATCCTTTTTTCTGTAAAACAAGCTGACAACCTGTAAAGTAATAAAATGACTTTGTGGTCTAAATTAGAATAAATAAGCTCAGACAGCACCAGGCTCTACATATCTCTATCATCTGCATTTTTTTTTTTTTTTTTACATTTCATATTTATCCTCTAGTTATCGGAAAATAAGTTTGGTGTATTGGAAAAATGTTATTCCTTATAGTAGTCAGCCACAAAGCATTCTTAGCAGAGTTGTTTTATCCACAGGTTTTTGTCACCATGCAGATGAATGAAGCATTCATGCTAGAAGACATTCACAGGAGTTTAAAGTAAAAAATGTTCAAAATGATATTCATCATAATTGCAATGTGTCATTTGATATATTTCATACTGTCTTGTTGCTAAGTATTTGTTCATTTCTCAAGCAAAAAGTAGAACTTCCAATGTCTATAAAGAATCAGAATGAAGCTGACCTACATAAACTTATTGTTAACACTCTTCCTGTCTGTGACCTTAATGTTAGAAGAAACTGATTTAGCAGTGTTACACCATGAAAGTATAATATTATCATGACAAACCAACTGAGGATATCAGTAAGGTATCAATCAGTACTGTAAAATAAAGTATTACTAATTCAACAAAGAAAACAAATTATTTATTGTTCTCATATTGCAGGTTCCTTTTAATGATTTTAATAGAAGAAATGTATGTATACAGTGTATACTACTGTGTTATATTTAACCTTGTTGGCTTGATTCTGCTCAAGGAATAATGATTCTTTAGAAATAAGTATAGCTATGGTAGACTATCTGTATATTTCTACATTTAATAATCAGATTTAAACATAGTTATAATTCTCCCATTTGAATGCATACATGCTGGTATATAATCTATGTTGAGTAAAAACTGATGTTTGCCATAAATTATTCACTTTGGCCTAATCATTCCGACTGTATCCATTTTCTGATATGGATACATTTTTAGACACAAAACTCTGTCATCATACAGGTGATAAATGAACTACTTAAATCACCTTCAAAATATGTAGATTAAGGATTCAGAAATGCATAAAGAATTTGATTTATAACATTTTGTGTTGTCCTACTGCATGGACTAAGAAGTAAGTGTCAAATTTGAATCATAATATATATATATATATATATATATATATATATATATACATATATATATATATATAGTTCCACTTTATAATCTCAAAGTACTGAAATCTCAAATTTCAGTATCTTAAGACCATAAAGTGGAATTTTTAAAATCACAAAACTCCATATGTCGAATTTGCGTTTAGGTGTTCCGGTATTTGATGCTGAATGTGGTGTGGTGTGTGCAGGATGTATCATGTAGTGTGTGGATTTAGCTGGTATGTAAGGTAAGTCAGTATCTTGTTGGGTTTTAGGTATGTGTCTGAGTGTATGTGGATTGTCTGAGTGTATGTGAGTGTGTTTGGAAGTTTTATGTGTGGGTTAGGGTAAGCAGGAAAAAATATGAATGTTTAAGTGTTGAAAGTGGTGGTGTTCGTATATTTGTGATGTGTGTGTGTGTGAGGGTACTGTAGAATGTGTAGTGGTGAGTTTGCTGTCTTATTTTGTTTGGTGCAATCTCGGAGTTAGTATAGGTTCATAGGTAGGTACTAGGCTATCTGCCCGAAGACATTTATAAGCCTAGCCAGAATGTGTTGGCTTTTGCCGCTCCCTTAGATTAGTTCCCTGTGCCTCTGCCCAGCAGATCCACTGAAGTGATCCCCGGGGTAAACTTTCTGTTTACCATCCACTCGTCAAGGTTTCTCTTGAAGAGTGTTAGCGAGGGGCTCTGCCTAATGTAGATTGGAATCTTGTTCCAAAGCATGGGAAGTCTCTGGGACAGGAATCTATCCCTCCAGCACGTCCTATTTATTGTTGTGGTGAGGTTTAGATCCCTAGAGCATGTGGCTCGAGGGGTAAGGTTTTCTTTAGGTGGAGCATGTCCATCAATTCTGGGTTGGACATGGCCTTGTATGTCAGGCAGAGATCACATCTGAGTAGGTGGTATGCAATGGAGTACAGCTGGAGTTTCTTCAGTTGGGCTGCATAGGCATCTGTTTGAGGCCAGTGATCCTCTTGGTGAGGTACTTCTGTGGTTTTTCCAGCTGTTGCAGGTGTCTTGTAAGGTACATTCCAAATGGGGCGTTGTACTCTATGATGGGTCTGATGAGTGATGAGTAGAGGGGCACAATGACCTCCTTTGATCTGGATGCAAGCCCTTTTGTGATTAGGTGGGCCACATAGAAGGATTTTTTAACCACTTTGGCAGTGTGATTATCAAAGGTGAGATTACTATCTACTTGGGTCCCCGGATCCCTTATTACATCTTCTGTATTTAGGGGACTACCACCTATGTGGTAGTTTGTGAGTACTTTGTTTTTTCCAAAGGGGATGACTATGCACTTTTTGGCATTTAGGTTGAGGCCATGATTTTGACACCAGGTATCCATCTCAGTGAAACCCTTTTGGAGGATGTCTGTGTCAGCCAGATAGTCAGTTATAGCCCCTAGGTTTGCAGTCGTCTGCAAACTTGTTCAGCCATATTCCTCCTGTGCTTACCTGTATCTCTGAGAAGTATATGCCGAAAAGGAGAGGTTCTAGGACTGAGCCCTGGGGAATGCCACTTGTAACCGGTTTAGAGACAGACCTAGCTCCCGCAACTCTCACCATGTGGGTTCTGCCCGTGAGCCAGTTGGCAATCTATCTTGTGACGTAGGGGTTTATGTTCAGGCTGGTGAGCTTTTCTATAATACTAGAATGGGAAATGATGTCAAAGGCCTTTGTAAGGTCTAGGTAGGCTGTGTGTACCACCTTTCCCCTGTCTATAGCCTTAGTAACTGTCTCAAAGAAGTCCACCAGGTTTAGGAGGTATAATCTGCCCTTACCAAAGCTGAACTGGGCAGGGTCCAGTGTTTGGAGGTTCCCAATGTCTCTGTTAATGAGTTCCATGATGATGCACTCCATAGCCTTGCAGACCAAGCTAGCCAGGCTTATAGGGTAATAGTTCCCGGGGTCTGTATATATAAGTAGGGGTGTGTGGGGGGTGTAGGGGGGCCTGGCTACCTGCTTGTATGTAGTGTAGGTTTGTTGGTTTGTGTTGTTGTGTTTGTGTGCGTTTTGTTTGTTGGTTTTTTGTAGTGTGGGTTGGATGATGTATGTATTGTGTGGTGTATGGTGTGTATATGTTTGTGATTTTGTGTTTCGTGGTTTTGGGGTTTTGGGATTTGGAACGTTCGACTTTATGGTCTCGGGATACTGAAATTCGAGATTTCAGTATTTCGAGATTATAAAGTGGAACCATATATACATACCTTTATATATAAATGTATATGTATATGTATATATATATATATATATACATATATATATATATATATATATATATATATATACACACATATACACATATAAGTAAATAGTAATACATTGGTTATGATGAATGTGTATGCTTTTTTAAATGGATATTCAGAATGAACTATGATATAAAAGGGAGTATACTGAAGTGCTAAACTGAAGAAGTTAGTTTCTGACTTCCTTGTTTGAACTATAATCTGAAGGAAGAACTTGGAACATGGAGTTAGAAAACTCACTCTGGACCACCACTGTGCTGTGTAGCCTTTTTTTGTTTTTTTGAGGTGAAAGCAGGGTCTAAGAGAGGCCTGCCTGTAGCTTTGGACTTTCCTTGTGTTACAAGTGTGAATCTTGGAAGGACTCTGTAGAATGAACATTGTTTTGAAAAATTTACTATGTGCTTTATTTTGAAACTGTAGAGCTAAGTGGGCTAATATTCTGGTTTGTGTAGATATCTTTATGGAACATATAATCCACATAAAGTTTGCATAGGTGTTTTAAGATATGTCCTAGCATCTGTATGTCTGAACCAAGCTTCTTTACTTTTAATCATAACATGGAGAGTGTACAGATATGGTTATTGCATGGGATACAGTTAGTATGCAAACATAACTCCTGCCATTCATTCACTTAGTCATGTAAGCTGGAACAAAGTGCATTTTTCATACATATTTCCTCTGTGACTGCAGATAATGATCCAAAAAACAATAATGGCTGGTTATTAAGATGTGCTAATTTTGCCACAGAGCACAAAATAATGTGCTCTCTTTTTGGTCATACTGTAAGCAGAAATGAACTGAATCTCTAAGCATTAGCTAGTAGTCCCTCACTGAAATGTGACACACAGTATGGGCACATAGTCTATACATTTTAGATATAATTTAGAAATGTTTCAGATTAACAATATAATAAATGTACAATATTAACATCTATTTTGCCACTGTAGTTATGTTTCAGTTTATTATAATATGTATCTTCAGACTGACTAAAATCAGTATGAGACAGATAGTGAAATTGTGGAAAATTTGAACTTGTTTCAAAAAAGACAGAATACAGAACTGTCTCCTACCAGCCAACAAGATTCTTAGTTATCTTTCAATGGTTGAGGTTCTTTGAAGCTAACTTTATGACATGCCAGTGTCTCAAGAATGAATTATCAGAGCAACCAGATGAATGGAAAAAGGTTTAAAGTTCTATGGAGCTCACTTGCAGTCAAGTGAAATAAGTACTGTAGTGTAGCCACGTAGATGATTTCTACCTGAAAGGTCCAGCTCACCAGAGAGCAGAAAGGTAGCATTGTTTCTATGGAAGCAGTTGACTAAACAACGATGTTCAAAGTGTATGCCTTGAAATTAAATAGTTTCTGTATTAGTCAGCACAATGAAGGGGGGAGTCAAATGGACACTTTGAATTAGTGCCAGGCCTCTGCACTTCCTGTAGATAATGCTACTAAAAACTGTTCTCTGTGCTGTACTGATGACTGAAGACTATTCAAACCTGCATCCAGAAAAGAAAAAAAGGAAAGAAAAAAATATGAAATAAAAAAGAAACTGGCATCTAAATGATCTGTGATGTTGGTACAGAAATAAAAAGGGAAAGCCTGCTCCTGACAACATTTTGCAGATGATGTCATACATTGCAATAATAGTATGACTGCAAAATAATAAACACTGTTAACATTTAAAGATCGTGTTAGCAATTAACAGGGGGTAGGAGGTACGAGTATAGCAATTTTGAAGTCAAATTGTGCATTTATGCACATATGAAAGTGAAATTGTTCAGTCTATGCTTCAGATTATTTTTAGTGCACAGTCTGGAAGTGTTTAAAGCTATGTTTGCTAGTTTATAGAATTTACTATAAAAATAGGCAAAATACCATGATATGAAGCATGATTCTGAAAGTAAATGTCAAAATACTCTTAACTAAGTTATGTATACCAAATTTATTATTATTGCTTCCTGCATTAATATATGTACTTGTTTAATGTTCTGCTGTGTGCATTAAACTTCTTTTTTTTTTCCTGATTAATCAGTGATATGCATCTATAAAATACTACTGTAGTATAAATCTGCAAGACTTACAAGAAAAACAATAAATCCAATAAACGTCTGTCTGTCAAAATGAAGTATACAGAAAAAGAATGACTGAGCAATTTGTTATCAGAATACGTGCAGACCTGCTCCTACATGTTATGTATTATGCACACTTTACCGCTTATGTTACTTAATCAGTGCAGTCTGGCTATCCTGGAAAAAAAGGATCAAGTCAGGAAACAAAACTTCAGCTAAAATATTTTTTGACAAAACAGTATACAGGCACATTACAGCTATGAATCATCTTAATATCTGAAATGTAAACTATGATTGTAGCAGCTTTTATTTTTTCATGAACTAAGCACCAATATATCCCTTTTGTTCTCTTGTACATCTCTGACCTTGAATGTTGCTTTTCCAAAAAGCAGACCTTTATGCTATATTTTGTCAAGAAAGAAGACTTATAAGTGGGTCAATGAAAATGTCTTTAGCATTACATATTTAAGTTTTTGACTTTTTATTCTTCATATTGTCAGTTTTTCTCACACAAAAGAAAAACGTTGGTCATTTCCACATATATGATTATACATACTAGATGATTTGCATTTAAACATTCTTTCCCTAGGCTTGTAGCTGTAACATTTATCAATAATTTATGTAACTGCTGTTTCTGTTATTGAAAAGTACCTACATTTAGTTTTTAATCAGTTTCATTCACCCTTTGATTTATTAGTAGTTTGACATATGGCTTATTATTTTTTACCTTTCTCTTTTCATAATAGTATAACACATTTCTCATTACCATTTGTGCAGAAGTTGATACTCAGGTACTCACGTTTTTCTTTTCTTTCTTTAAAACGTTTAATGATTTTGTTGTAGTACTGGACTATTGACATATTGTCTGGATTGTTTAAGTCTATAAACTGGTTATAGTCATATGTACCTTCCTACAAATTATACTCAACTGCTATAATTTAGGCAACATGCTATGAAGTTTGCCTTAGCTTTATTCCTGCTATATTTATTGATTTCCTTCACAGTGTTATACCTGTTTAAGGGTACATATGCAAACACTCCTTATCACTAGCTATATGGAATCTACTTGTCTTTTGAAAAAAAATATTCTACTTCTTGACCCATTGTACATATTTTAAAGGACAGTATTATGATTTTTAATGTGCAGAAATTTTAAGGGATAGATACATATTTCACATGTAAACACTTTACTGTTCTTTAATAAAAATTGGCAGTTTTGCATCTGTTGTATCTCACCTGATTACAAAATGCATGCAAGCAAGCAAATAAATAGCATTTTTTAAAACATGGCACATGATTACTATTTACAGAAATGTAGAAAGGATGGTGAAGACAAAGATGAAACCATTCAGCATATTTTTTTTTTTTTGGCTTTAAGTGCAAGTTTAGCAGCTCGGGTGGGGGAGTATAAAAAGCTATTACATCAAAAACTATTATGTAACATTTAGTGACAGCGAAATGTAGATGTCTACTTTTGCTGCACCAGGCTTATCAAAAAGATGCAGTGCACCGAAGCAAATGAACTTATCTACTTGCTTGGGGAATTGATAATGATCTGGATGAATGGGAGGACTTCCTCTTATGCTAATGAGTGCATGCCATTCCATGCTTTGTATAAGTGCAGGAAATCATTGTGAATATTAATCAAATGTTTACTGGATTCCATATCTTCTGCTACCTTTTCTCTCCTGTTTCAAGCAAAAAATATTTCCACTTCTCTTCTGGTGTGCAGAGGTACAGCAAAAAGAAGCCATTTGCAAAGAAACATAACAAGAATAAACAGGATAAAGGTTATGTTTCAGCTTTAATAAGCACATTAATTCACTAAATGTAATTTGTAACATGTAATACTAGTTATATCTAAATTATTTTAAGTGCCAACACACACATGCATTTATTCCTACATGATCATTAACGACTTGGAATGAGTGAATCTATTACAGTTCTGACAGGAATAACAAAGAACATAATCACAACTTGTGAAGTACATCTTTCTTGTGCAGGAGTTAATGAGAACAAATTTACAGAAAAAAGTATGACATCTCATATAGCAATCTGTGATGGTTGCTTAAAACCACAAAACAGAGAGGAAACAAACAATGCAGCACAACAAATTTCTGAGACCAAGGTAACACAAAAGAAGTAAAAGAAAAACAAATACAAAACTGAAACCAGTTTGTTTGACAGGTATGATTTGCTGACACATGCAGAGAGGTAAATACATGATGAGGGCTGGAATAAGAAGCAGGAACTTGTTGAACACTGGAACAGATGTGATTAGTGTTACTGACAGGATATAAAAATATTATTTCTTTTAAAATTGAAATATTATTATCAGTAAGTCATAACCGTACCTACAGATAGCCTAAGAAGGCTCATGAATAGACCAGTTGTGACAGCTTCGAAATTTTGCTGGGTGGCAAAAACAATGTTTTAGGTAGATTCTGCTACATTTCCTTAAAATTAATTTTCATTTCACTAATGTATTTGACTGGCTTTGTTTCCTAGAAATTCATTTTCATTTTGCTAATATATTTGATCTTTACAACACCATATTTCTTCTAATTGCTGTCAGTGAAATATGTTCATTTAGGGATGACGTAATTAATGCCAAAGCCATCTGAAATTCATTAGGACTTTTCATTCAGTTTCATGCCAGCAAGAAACTCTAGTTCACAGCAAACATTGTTGATTGCAAAGTAAATATGGTCTTTTTGCAGAATTCATTTGCTAAAAACACACATTATAAAAGATATTCCATATTATACCATTGACTAAATACATTAAACTTGGATGACTTCTTCCTGTTGTCACTTTTGCTAGTCTAGATTTATTTCTATTCACTTAAAACTGAAATTAACTGTGTTTTCTTATCACAGGGAAAATAAAGTCATTTTTTTTTCCATCCAACTTACGTTTTATCTTTTGCTTACTGAAAAGGCAGAGACATTTTATGAGTGAATCTATAGTCTGCCATATTTCCCATTGTAGTACTCATCCAGCTACCTTCTTTGATAGTCACATCACAGCTATATACATTTATAGAAATGTGTCCATTATAATCAAATCCATGATTTGCGATGAAGTTTCAACTCACTATGTCTGCCTTTATTTGTATTAACAAAGGACCGGCCTTAACTGACAGACTTTGGAAACCAAGTTGCATAATTACACAAGAGGATATGTTACGCAGATACAAAGGTAGTCCTGTTGAAGAATAATGCTTGGGACAGCCACATTTGTCCATAATGATAAGCAAACCTTTGAAAATGGACTAAAGTCTTTTAATAGCGTAAGACAGCATATCATGAAACCAGTTTAAAAAAGTATATTTTTCATGTCTTGTATAATTCTGTTACTGTAAGAATGGGTGCTGTGAAGAAACTGGCAATCATTTGGCCACTTGCAGAATACTGAAGATGAAAAAGTGTTGATCAAAATATTGAAATGTGTTGTGAGATTTTATATAGAATCAGGAAAAGACCATATAGTTCCCCCTAAGTGAGCAGCCACATAGATAAAATAATGAATAATATAATTAGTAGTACGGATATAATGTGGTACAGCCTACATTATGGGCTATGGGGGAGGGGCTTGTTCCTTCAAATAGCAGTGTTTTGAAACTGAGTTGTTTTTCCTTTATGTATTCAGCATTTTGTCTCTTCAGTTTTTAATGTTCAGGATTACACTGACCATATAATTTTCTTATGTTATGGATGAGAAGCTACGAAAATCTCATTCTATATGCATGCTCATAATCAGTTTTTTCATGCCCCCATAAAGCACTAGCCTGAGGATTTAAATAAACTGATTGAGATTAAAATGCATGGTAATGCATTGTTACACACAGAAATTACTTATTTTACTTCTACGATACCTGCTTTGTCATACATCTGAAATATATTCAGAAACAAAAAAATATCATTCTGTGGAGTTCCTCTCTATGGTTTCCAAATTCTGTCATTACAGAGAGTGTTCATCTCTTAACAAATTCTTAAATCCCTATATAGAATCCCTTATTTCATATGATCATAGGAAGTTACTAGGCTAATGGTACTAGGGCCCCTACAAGCCTAGCCAAGTTCTTACCCTTATTTCTACGATCAGCACCTATTGCACCTGTCCGAGAGGGACACAAGTGGAACCCCCAGGGTGAGTTTACAGTCACCCATCCAATTGTCCAGATTGCATTTGTAGAGGGCTAATGAGGTGTTCTGTTTGACATGGAGTGGAAGTCTATTCCAAAGGAGTTGTAACCTCTGGGAGACAAATTTGTCCCTCTAGCAGGTTTTGTTAATGTCACATACCAGGTTATGGTCTTTAGAGTGAGTAACCTGTGTACCATTCGACTTTCAGATAGGAAGCATTTCCAATAACACAGAGTCAGAGATTGCCTTATATGGAAGGAAAAAATCACCTCTGAGTAGTATGTATGAAACAGAATAAAGTGACAGTGATTTCAGACAATCCCCATAGGACCTTGAGTTTTCCTTGTGAGGAAGCTTTGTGATTTCTCTAGTTGTTGCAGGTGCTTAGAAAGGTACATACCAAAAGGACCACTGTACTCTATTATTGGCCTGATAAGGAAAGAGTACAGGGAGGTAATAACTTCTTTTTTTCTGGAGGCAATGCCCTTACTTATGAGATGAGTAATATAGAATACCCTTCTTACCACTGTGGAGACATGGTGGTCAAAGTTAAGGTTTCTGTCAACCTATGTGCCCAGGTCTCTCACCACTGAGTGCGTACTTAAGGTGTTGCTATTGATGTGGTAGTTAGCAGGAACATCACTTTTACTGAAAGAAATGATAATACATTTTTTGCATTGAGTTTAAGGCCATGACTTTGGCACCAATCATTTGTTTGTGTAAGACCATCTTGTAGGAGGTTGACATCATTTGGAGATTCTATTCACTTAAATATTCAGTCATAAGTATTCAATTCATGTATTTCCTTTTGTTTGCTCACACACATAACTATACATAGAAAATATCCTATTTGTTGTCTGCATTGCCACATGTAATCATCATTTAAATTAACTTATATGGATGACAAATATGATAAATGCATTTTTTTCTGTAGTGGATATGTTAAAATATTCAGTGAATCACTGAGTACTGTATTCAAAATGCATAGCTTCAAGATTATTATTCTGATTTATTTTTGCCTAACTGCAGCTGTGGGGAGAATAAACTGTTTCTACTGCTTATTCAGTATGTGTTACCTGATTGGTTACTAAACTAAGAGCTGTGAGGTAGTTTCTTATGCTGCACAGAGTGTATAGAAGCTACAGTAGATCTGTTGTTATCAAAGAGCAGGTTGTAATGGTACATATTTGACTCTGTATTTCATATGCACTTTCTTTTTTTTTCAGGAAACAAACTAGAGTTTTAGGGCGTACTTCATTCACAGACAGTAATATGAGACTGGTATTACGTTTTATTCTCACGAATTCTATCTCGTCTTAAAATAAGAAAAACAAAAGTGAGGGCAAGGAGGAAACTTGAAGCATCAGTCCACAGGAAGACCCTCATGGTGATACAGTTCCCACCATCTGAGATAAGTCTCTGGATAGAGAAAATGAGTCCCTTGTCTTTTGGGAGAGAGTTCCAAAATGCAGAGGTCTTCCTCTCCATGTTAAGGACCCAAAGGTCACTACTGCTCTCACAGGAGTATTAAAAATGCTGTGTTGAATTACACACGATTTTCTTTCTCCATAATTCTTAAGATCTAACTATAACCAAGACAACTTGAGTTCGATTAGCAGCTCAGGCATTCGAAGGGATAAGGTGGGAAGACTGAAAGTGCATGGTTGGTGGAGGGGGTGTCATACAACCTGCTATACCACTGCCTATACAGGCGTGCTGGGGAATGAAAGCAGCACTTGTTGAGTTGGTGTGGCTACATACTGTATGAAAGTCAGGGAGGAATGCATGTGCATGTAGAAGAATGCATGGGACTACCCAAGGGCAGCATCAAGTATACAAACCACTGTGGGCAGGAGTTATTTTTACGATGGGGCCCACATGATTCACAGAAGGACTCATTCCCTCAGACCCAGATATTGACTTTAGGGGAATATTGGACTGATAGGGCTCATTTTACAAGCAAGGTTAACAAAATATGCCCAGCATGAGTAAAGCCCTACCCCATATCCTCTAGACTTTATTATTATCGCTCTGAGGTCACTGTGCCTAAGAAAAAGAGTTGATACTAAGGGGTAATGCAATACCTTTCTCACTCTTTCTTTGATGACCACTAACCTCTGGCGACCTAAAACCTGCTGATAAGCAAGTACATAAATCTAGTACAGAAAGCAAAATAGAAGTGCAAATCTGAACAGCTGTCAACTAGACCAAGCATGCTTGATCAAGCTTGGGAGGTAGAACAACTAAAGGTAAGCTGTTTTTAATTTATTTTTAATAACTTCTTTTATAGGATCAGTGAGTTTAAGGTTTAGGTTGGGTGGAGATCAAAATGAGATTCAGACATGATGATATGGTCAGCATGTCCTAGTCCTAATGGCCAGTTTTGGATGTGCCTATACTAGGCTGGATTCATAGAAATAGCTGGCAAGGTGTTGTCTTTTTTTTGTGCCCCACTCCCCATCTAGACTTGGGAATTTGGTGTATTTTTGTTGGATATTGCTATTATTATGATTTTGTTACTTATTTCTTGTAATGGAGTTTGTGTTTTCATGGATTTCTTCATATTGTAAAATGTGTGTGTGTGTGTGTATGTGTGTGTGTGTGTGTGTGTGTGTGTGCGCGTGTGTGCATGTGTGTGTGTCTCTCTCTCTCTATATATATATATATATATATATATATATATATATATATATATATATATATATATGTGTGTGTGCACATGTATCTGTTGTGTGTGTGCAAGAGTGAGACATAGTGACTATTTGCTTTATCAGCAATGGTATCCTAATCTGCTGTATATACACCAAAGAAGTCAGGTTGCTCTTTATAAGGGGTAAAATTACCCCTAATTGTGAATTTACTCAAGGAATACCATGACCCCTGCTGCTTAAGCTTTGCAAGAGAGTTTAAACATAACTGAAATAGCAAATCTGTGAGCTGTAACAAATATTTGTTTTAGTAAGATTTTAAAAGTTGACTGACAAACACAGAACCAAACCAAAAGTATGTTTAGTAAAAGTGTGCTTGTTTTCTTTTAACTTGAAAATGAACTTTGCTTTCACTGTTTCATTGCAAATCACCTGCACTGACTTGAAGAAACTCTTTCTAGAAAATCTGACTTACTAACAAAATGCATGTGTGTGCTTTTGTGCATTTCTGTTTGTAAGTGTAGTAGGTGTTAGCACAGAGATGCATGGTCAACATGTGTGCTTTGGGATATTTTATTTACATGTTTCTTTGTTTTGTTTGAGAGGATTTATGATCTTGTTACAGCTGTTTTAGAGTAGGAAGGATTTTAATTAGTTTATTTACAAAATTATGTAGATGTGCACACATCTTATTCTGAGTGTAGTTGTACACGTGTAATCCTATGATACATTTTTCAGGGGTATATGTGCATGCATTTATTGTTGTTATGATTTGTGTTGCTGTGGTTTATTGTTTAGTGTGTATTTATTTAACAGTCACGTGGGAGGTGCTGCCATTATTGTATTGTTCTATGTATCTGGGTTTGTGCATTGTTCGGGTACAAATTATTTTGAGGTTTTCTATTGTTTTGGTTTATATTATTTAATACACATGTGCATCACATTTGCACATGAAACCCTCTCAGTCATTCTCCTCACGCATGCTGACATTCACCCCCCACACACAGATGTTTGATCAATGTACCCACCTCTATTACTTGGCTACACTCACGGACACTCACCTATCCCCCCATACACAAACACATACACTCGAGTAACACCAATCATACCTTTCAGACATGTACATGCACAGCTAAACAAGTACACAGACTTCACCCCACCACCATTTCATCTCCACTAATCTGATATTGCTACATTTTGCAATTCTACTTGTGTTTCAGATATACTGATATTATTGTTGCATTTTCTTTACTTTGTGTTTTTACATATTTTTGTAGGTCTGTTTGCATTTTTCTCTTTGAAGTGAATGAAGTTTATTCTCATGTTATATTAGTTTGTACGGGCTTTGTTGTTTGTGACATTGTATATGCACATTTCTAGTGTGCTTTCATTGGGTTTCACTGTGGTGTTTTGTTTCTTTGCTATATTTATTGTATTCTGCCATTGTAGCCTATGAGACTTGTTTTCCATTAAAGTCTGGGGGGATCTCTTTCCTGCTGTAATTGATGGGAATTTTTTCACATTTTAATGTAGAGGAACATTTTCCAGTTACAGGTTATAGGCATCTAGACTAAGCTTAGTTTGCTTACTTTTATTAGGATGATTTAATCAAACTTTCTGGATACCTTAATCACCTCATACGTTTTTTTTTTGTTTTAATATGCCGTTACATTTGAGCATTCTCTGTGTACACAGATTACCTGTACATGCTGCTCTGAATCATACTGCAGGCTGTCTCCTGTAGTCTCAAAGTTAATGTGTGTCAACTTCATGTGCTTTAAAGTTACTGGAGTAATTCTGTCCAGGACTCTGCTGACAATGCAGTTAAATATTCCTGAACAAAAAAATTAATGTAAAGTAATAAATAAAAGAACAGGTCAAGGAATAATCCTAACAGAGTATGTTCAGCTAAGCATGTAGTAGGAGAAAAAAGAAAGGAATGTCATTCAAATATTGGGCTGTATAGGAAAAAAACATGAAAATAAAAGAAAAAGCATTATTGTTCATCTTTAAAGATAGTTGGTAAGACCTTGGCTAAAGTACCATATGAAGACCTGGAGACTTAAATCAGTTTTGGCATTTCTTTGGAGAGTAATAAAAATGGTACAGGATCTGCAGTAAAGGACATGAAAAGACAGACTAAAGCGACCTTCATGCACAGCTTTGACAGAGGTAAGCCAAGGAGTGGTATTATAAAAAAAAGTTCATAAATCAAGAGTCAAGTAAGTGTTGTATTTCTAAATAAAGTGAAAAGAGGTGTACATAAAGAAGAGATTAACTTTTGACCATTCATATTATTTGAGTGAGGGGTGGAGACACAAGGAAGTCTAAAGCTGTAAAAAGGTTGCCGGATGGATGAAACTGCCTTCTTAATGTGCTTGTAGGGTCAAAGAACTGAATGATTCAACGGTGAATAAGAGTTACATACTTTCACCCTTATGACAACAGGGACCAGGAATTTTGGGCTGCTGTATGAATGGGGCATGCAGTTGGCCCAGCAAATAATAGACAGACTATGTGGAATAAGGAGTCCTTAATTACCTATAAAACTGACTTCAGTAATGTTATCTGATAATAATAATTAATGTAGTGATGGATACCTGTTAAATAAAGAAAGTTCCCCTTCAAATGCTTGTCATATTTTACAAGATGCAAAAACATATAAGCTACTCTCTGGGTTGGCAGCAAGCTAAAAACAGAATAAAATGCTAGATATGGAAAAGACTATGATTCCTCAATTAAATAAAAGACTATTAACAAACAAGCTTTCTTTTAAAAGTGCTACATGTTATGGTACTCCAGGGAACTTCTGAAATGTTACTGTCATCATTTTCCAATGATTCAGGCTATGCAATTATTATAACTCTTTATATACCCTTCTCTGAATTATTGGTAATAAGGATAACTAACAAAAAAAGAATAAACTCAACATTTATTCTAAAGGAATAATTCCTTCCAGTTTTTTTTTTTGTTCTGCTCAATACTACATACATATATATATGTATATCTATATATATATATCTATATATATATATAGATATATATATATATATATATATATATATATATATGGGTCTATATTAGGAAAGCGAAAATCCCTAAATGCAAATACCTAAACGTTGACCCCCTTACCGCGAACCACGTAAATCCCAAATGCACTAAATCGGGGGAAAAAAAATATCAACCTGCAATAGTCAGCCAACCCCACCACTCGCTACATACTACTTACCTAACTATGCACTATCCTTAACCCCTGTAACTACCGCATACTTCCCCTACACACATACACCCAAACAAAATAAATAAAACACATAAATACACTTAAAAAAAATCCTACCTCCAACACTATACTAAACCCCACATACACAACTAACTATGCACTATCCTTAACCCCTCCCTAACCCTAAGGTCTGTAACTACCGCACACTTCCCCTATACACATACACCCAAACAAAATAAATAAAACACATACATACATTTAAAAAAACACCTACTTCTAACACTACACTAACTCTTACATAAATTACCTATCTATGCACTTACCTTAACCCAAATCCTAACACTAAATTCCTATCTATCGCACGCTTACCTTACGGAACTATACCGCAGATGGACCAACCAAAACAAATCGACATTTCAAACTTTGCGGTTTTGAACTTTTGTGGTTTACGTACTTCATACAACATGGGTCGACGTCTTCGTATTCACCTAAAAGAATCTTCGCTCTCATAATAGGAACCCATATATATATATATATATATATATATATAAACACACACATATATGTATCTGGCAATGGCTGCTGGGCTATAGTCCCCCCCCCCTCAGTTAAAAACAAAAATAAATTATGTTAATTCAAATCAGAAAGTTGATAATTATTTAAAAATAATAGTCAGCTTTCTGCGTTTTGTTGTATGCCAAGGACATTTGAAGCAGAACAAATCAATTAAATCCACTTGATTTATCAAGCCAGCATAGGCTTCATCCACCAGTTTGTAAGTGCTCCTGAGGACATCAGAAACATCACTGAAAGAGCTTCTCACCAGGCTGCTGCATGAAGCAGAGAGGAACTCTGCCTGTTTGCTCAGGCTACCTAACGTGTCTGAGACAACCTGATGACAAGTTAAGAAAATAAATAATGTGGCAGTGCAGGAGTACATGCACATAAGCATTTTTTAAACTGTATGCATATATAAAATAAAACAATGTGGCTAAACCTCATAAAATCACTCTAAAATGTGATCTTGAGCTCTTTTTTACATGCACCCTACTTGTTACTGCCTGTATCAGGCAGGAAGGTAAGTACTTCATTTAAGTGTAAATGTGTGTGCGTGTGTGTGTGTGTGTGTGTGTGTGTGTGTGGGTGTGTGCATGCGCATGTGTGTGTGTGTGTGTGTGTGTGTGTGTGTGTGTGTGTGTGTGTGTGTGTGTGTGTCTGTGTGTGTGTGTACGGGTGTACTTGGGGAAAGGGGTATAAAGCTCTCAAATGTGTCTGATTTTATTCAGTGTTTGGTGTTCTGAGAAATTGGGGAGGATTATAGCCACTAAGTAATGACAAACATTTGTGTTTCAGATTTAACAGCTTTCAGGCATACATACTATTGCAAATCCTGTCATTCTAGTAACTTTTATAAGTATATAAAGGCAATATCTTGCTCTGATTGTAATCCTGTGCCTCACATTACTTTTTCAGGTTTCTCCTTGATTCTTGGGCTAAGGTGTTGAGAGGTACCTTTTTTGGGGGGGGGGTCCAGGGATTGCATGTTACATTCTGATGGTAATAAGGCGAGAAGATAAATTAATGTGTGGGAGTTGTTTATGTATTTATTCATTCATTTGATACATATATCTGGGGAATGCAGTCACTGTCTTTCAAGTGGCTATAACTGATAGCCATGTGTGAGTGTGCTTGTATGTGCTGCATGTGTATACACACACACACACACACACACACACACACACACACACACACACACACACACCTATATAAGTGTGTGTGTGTGTGTGTGTGTGTGTGTGTGTGTGTGTGTGTGTGTGTGTGTGAGGACCATAGATTCTCTGAACTGCCCCTAATTTTGCAGAATATCTTTGATTTTTGTGTCATCTCTTTGGGTGTTTCTGCTAAAGTTTAAGTTTTAGTGCGGATTTTCTCCAGTAAATAATGATGGCAGCCGTTTGATTTTTCAAATTTAAAGGTCTTCAAAAGGTATATTAATGCAAAGCCTGTTATTCTGTCAAGTTTTTAAGCATAAAAAAGCAATAGTTGTCCCTGATTTTGGCCCTTTGTCTACTATTATTTTCAGCTTTCTTCTTGATTTTTGTGATCAGAGGATAAACTGCATGGGGAAGGGTGCACACACTATTTTGTCAACAATGAGCTGAGAAGATAAATTGCTGTGAAGCAGTTATTCATGTATTTATTCATTCATTTGATGCAACCAAACAACTGAGGTATATAGACACAGTCATACATGTGGCTGTAATTGATGCTGAAGTCTGTACGAGGGTGAGACATAAATGCCATGAACTGTCCTAGATTTTTTTCAGAATGTCCCTGAATACTTGTGTCATATTTTCATCTGTTCCAAGTAAAGTTTGTGTTTTTTATCAGACAAGTCAATGAGGAATGCAGTCGAGAAATAATAACAGTGTATATTTCAGTACCATAATTCGCCTTTAAAACATAAATGCACACTAATGCAAAACCTGTTATTCCAGCAAGTTTGTAAGTATAAACAGGTAATAACTGTTCCTGAGTTTGGTTATTTGTCCAATATGATTTTTGACTTTCCCTTTGATTTTTGAGATAAGAGGTTGAGACATTTGTGTGTGGGGGATTGCATACTGTATTCTGATAGCAATGACCTGAGAATATATATTTCTGTTAATTTATATGTAAAAAGTTTGCCATTATTTTTATTTCACTTTCCATCATAGTTATAAATCATAAGGGTGCTTAATAAGTGTCTTTCTGTGATAGTCTGGACATGATGTGTGTGATAGCAGCTGACCATTGGCAGTGTCACACTGAGTAGTGTTGTCATGCAACAGCGCTTGATTTTCTGGTTGAGTTTTTGGCTGTGAATACATCTTTGTAGAGTCTGTATGCACACCCTGCCCTGCATTTTTTTTTCAGTTGAGCCTACTGTTGTTCATAATATTATTCAGAGAGTCAACAGTTTGATATTTGAGTTGCAAATGATGAATGACATTAGTTTAGAATTATTTAATTATTCTTCTGTTCCTCATCTTGTTATTCCTTCCTTGAATGGACTCCCTAAGATTCACAAAGATCGAAGTAACCCATCTATGAGACCCATTTTTTTCTGGGAAAGGGTGGGTCACAGAACACTTTCCCTACATTTAGAACATCAATTGAGTCAGTTCTTACCTATGTGAAAAGCTATATCAAAGATGCAGGTGATTTTTTTGTGTAAACTTCACCGATGGCATGAGACAAATACTTCTTCAAGTTATTAGTTTGTTACTTTAGATATAGCTTGTCTTTTTACAGTTATTCCTAACACTTTTAGGATTGATGCTATTACAGAATTTTTATGTAGCAATGGTAGTCTCACTGGTAGGGAAATTGAAACTACATGCTCCATATTAGATGCTGTTTTGAGTAGTAAAATTTCACCATCAAGTGCCTTTGGTTGCTGTGGGGGCCTCACTTAAGAATACCTATGTAAACTTGGCCCTAAATCATTGGGAGAAACAACATATTTTTAGTGATGTGAATAATTATGTCTCATATGTTGTGTTTTATATACATTTTGTAGATGACATGTTCCTAATTTGGACAGATGATGAGAGTAATTTATTGAAGTTTGTTGAACATCTGAATATGACTACCTATTGTTTAAAGTTTAAGATGAACTTTTGTAAAGAAAGTATTGTTTTTAGATATCTGTTTTACCAGAGAAAGTGAGATTATCCATATGAAAGTTCATAAGAAAGACATTCATTCAAATAGATTTTCCATAGATCTAGTATGCATCCACAGCATGTTTTTAAAGGCATTGTTTGGAGCCAATATTTTCAAATAAGTAGGCTAAATACAGATCAGTATACTTATCAAGAACAGACGGAGGAATTATTTAATGGGTTGAGGACTACAAGTTATAGTGAATCCTTGTTGAATGCCAGAAAGTGTTATATAGACAGTGAGTGAGATGGACAAGTTAAATCATGTTTTAAATATAGTAGCCCTTCAAAACAAAACATCAATAAGAAGAGAGTAAATAATGTTACTAGAGATATAACTAATTATAATGTTAGGAATGATAGTGTTCTGGATATTATAAATAAAATTGGACTATTCTTACTGCACAACCAGAGCTGGATAAGATTCTAGGAAATACTCCAAAGTTATCCTATAGGAAAGGAAAAAAAATTAAACTACAGCTCTGTTATAAGAAATGAATATGGTTAGCAATTTGATACAAAAATTTAGGAATGGAACTGTTCCATGCCTCACTTGCCTTAATTGTAAATAAAGACACAATATTTGTACACCCAAGCACACATAAGGAATTTACAGTACATTGTTTTGCTATATGTGCTACACAGAATGTGGTTTACTTAGCCACTTGTGAGGTGTACACATAATTTTGTATACGTAAGTGCAGTAGAAAAATTAAAAGATGGAATCACAGAGCATATATCAGATACTAGATGTAAAGTTTTGACTAATGCCCTTTTTAAATATCAAATGGAAGAAGGCCCAGAACACATGTTTAAGTTTAGGGTTATTCAAGTATCTCATTCTAATATAAGACGGGGTGATATCAACAATATACTTGAAATTACAAAATATGAGTGGAGTCCACATTTTAATGCAGGTCATCCTCCAGGATTAAATGCAACAGTGAGCATTAAGCCAGTTCTGAAAAAGAAACAGATGCAGTTATAATGTAGTGTATGTATATATTTTTACATACACATATAGCTTTTTCTATGTTTATATCGCTTGTTATATGCACTTTTAAGTGTCCTTTAAATGTTTTACAATTTTTATAGTAATGCTTGCATGTGCTTTTAAAATCTTAAGTGACTGATTGGATGACTGTGTTTTTCTTGATTATTTAATTGCATGTTTGGTAATGCTATTTTAAATCACACTGAAGAAACTCTTAGTACCCAAAAGCTTTGTGGATTTGTATGTTTTTCTAAATTTTTGTACGTGTTCTTACTTCATAAGTCGAGATTTTTTGTGGATATTGTTTTTGCTTCAACCATCAACTGTGTTTACACATTTCTTTCTTTTTCAGTTGAGTTCTTTGGTTTCTCCTGGCAGACTCCCAGCTGTAAAACATATGCCTCTGGCCATTTGAACTTTTACATTTGTCCAGTCTAACACCAGAGGGGTGCACAGAAAGTAACTATCTCATTAGAGGGGTAGGAAGGCAGACAGTATTCCCAGACAGGACTGTATATTCCTGCACATGTCTCCTCTGTTGTTTGGCTAAGCTACTCTTTTGTTATATTTGAATACTAAGCTTTAGACACACAATATTTTTTTTCTTGAAATAAAAATTAAGACTGAATTTCTTTTCTTTACAGAAAAATATTTTAGGGTGTGTTACAAGCATGGTGGGAAGCTAAAAAAGTAAAACAAAATCTGAAAATAACAAGAAAGAAGTAATCTATATAGATGTTGTGGGTCAATGATGAGAGGAAAACGGGAAGGGCACTGGAGAAGAACATGGTGGGGCTAGTCTGCAATGAGGGGTCTTCAGAGTCCTTTGTCTTGGGCTCTGTTTCACCTAAGGCTGGCCTTGTCGATTGCAGTCAGGCATGCATATTGGTCTATGTCTTATGATCACAATTTCAGAATATTGAACACTGTAATGCACTTCAGAGAACTGGCTTAAGCGAAAGTACATGTTCGATGTTATGTACTTTCACGTAAGTGTGTTTCTATTTGTTATGTTCGATATTCTAAAATTTCGATTGTAAGACATAGAACCATATATATATATATATATATATATATATATATATATATATATAGAAAGAGAGAGAGAGAGAGAGAGAGTCAGTAAAGTAGCTATGGCAGGGTGCATACTGAGGCAACCTGTGGCTGAAAATGAATGACTATGTCTATTGCCTGATTATGGGTAAAGGTCTTTTGACCTGCTATAATAAAACTCCATCCCATTACACTTCGCTCCACCCATTCAATTGCTTCCTTCAGTCCCTTTATTTATTTTGCAGCACTGAAAAAATATTAAAATGTAAGCAGTGTTTCAAACCTCTTTTACAAATATAACACATATGCATAATAAAAAAAAAACATCAAGTACAACAATGATTGATTCAGATGCATAGTAAAGTGCTTTAATCAAAGATGCAGATGTTGCTACATACATATGTATTTTACTAAGCATTGTAATTGCACTTTATTACCTCACCTACTCCATCCTGCTTTTTTTTTAATATAAATATTTTTGTGCCTACTCTCAGCTAGACTGGCAGACAGAAAAACAGACAGATAAGTAAATAGATAAATAGGTAACTGCTCTTAAATGAAGGTATCCATGAATCCTTACATGTAGTTTGAGAATGCAGTTCATTCAATATATTCATGTGAAACTGATACTCTGATTGCAATTTGCTTAGCCAAACATGTATGACTAGCACTTGGGGGGGGGGGGGGCACACTGAGAAAAAAATAATTCTATTCATGTGCCTTTCCATGTGTCCAGCCTAGTCATGAGTACTCATTGGATATTATGAAAACTATTCTCTATAAAACATGTGGTTTTGACAGAGTAAACTAATGACCTGCCATAACATAACACACCTCTCCTAACCTGACAGTAACCTGAAGTCAATGTGTTGTTTAATTGTTTACTGCATAATGTTAAACCTTCTCTTGTCAAAAGAGTGACATGATTGATATTTTTTGATGATAGTGAAATACATCAACAATGCAGCTCAGTTCAGACTTACTGACTAGGTTAACAGACATATAAAAGTAAGATTCCTTACACTGCTGTTATGGTTGTGATGCATTATTCTATAATGCAGAAGTTTCATATCATGCATGCAACAAACACTGTTCACTCAGGCAATCTGGGAAAAAAAGCAAATGGCCAAGTGTGGCAACAAAGCCTTATCCTCACTGCAAACAGTATCATAACACAGATGTTAGAGGTACTCATGTGCTATCAGACAAAATATATTTATAGGAGGAAATGTGTGTCCCTTCATTTATAAAATCTGCAGATGTGCACAAATACATCTGATCATTTCCCTCACATTGCAAAGTAACCTAAGGTTGACTGCACCCTCAGTCACCAGAAGAAGAGGCTACTGGTCTGGTTGATCAGAGCTCTGGAGTACCAATGTAGTGACAGGTGTTAACAACAAGAATTATATGTATATACACAAAATACTGTAAATTACTTTTTTACAGGCTATAGTAATTAGTGTCTATGACAAACAGAAACACAGAGTTTTCTCTACTTAAATATATGTTTCATTTTTTGGTTTCACTTCTTAACACTTTACTATATTAACAGGAAAAGCATTTATACATATGGTCAGTATTTTTCACTTCCCCTTGCTGTCCTGAAAATGGTACAAAATAACAAATCTCTGCTAGTCCATATTTATAAGACATGGACTAGACGTGAGATCTATGCATACTAACAACAGAACTCACAGAACTGCTTATAGATATCTATGTAATTTGTGCAGTTTAGTGTTTATAAAGTTGAAAAATAAGTACTTTGTGATACCCCCTTCTTACAGCAGCAAGAAGTGGCAGTAATAATTTTGTTTAATAAAAGTAATTTTGAGTAATGGTGTAAGTACATTGCATTCTGATTTTGTGACCCTGTTACACACTTCTACAAAAAAAGTCTAATTTATCAGATGTTAACTTTTCTGTCTTAATCTTGATATTTTGAATGATACGGACAAACAAAATAGTTACTTATGAGGCTATGTGCATTCATTGTGCATCGAAGATAAACTATAAACTCTTGTGAACTATAAGGTAAGCCAGAAAAATTTGGAAGCGCAATACTTTTTACTTTTTGGGAAATATGCATAACTGTCAACAATTAATTTTGCATCATGTGAACTTCTGAGTTAGATAAGAAAATATGAAACATTTTTATACTGCAAAATAACATTTTATTGTTATAGCCAATTTGTATTTGCTATTGTAAAACAAAGTATGCCGTCACAGTTTTCCATTTCAGTTTATGATTGGTGAAGACTGACTCTTAAGCCCATCAATTTGTGGGGCTATACCTCTTTCAACAAAGGTAGGTTCACCAGGAAATGATGCATGTTGAAACAAATACACACTGCACATGTACATATTTGAATTCTGAAAGAAATGTGTGTGTGTAGATACAGAAAACAATATTTTTCCTTTGCTTCTGCAAACAGTTCTGTTCGCAGTTCCCATTCTTACATTTTAACAGAACATTAACTTTCCCTGTGTAAGACAGAATGCATTCAGTTATTTTAAGTGAACCCTCCTTGGGTTTTGTGCAAAACTGAGTGTTACTTTCATGTTAAAAAGCAAATAGCCCAAAAAAAATCACATGGGAGGGGCTGAATGCTCCCCTTAATGCAGTTTAAGTAACTCTAACATTAAAAAAATCCTGAAATTATGTTATATATGATGATCTTTTCCACACTACCGAAATGTAATCCTGTAGGAAACATAACTCTCAACCAATCAGGGTCAAATTTCAACACAATCAGTGACAAATCCAGAAAAAAATCAGGAACATTTTTAAAATATAAGTATTATTAACTTATGACATTGACAGAAAAAGGGAACGTGAATTAAACATTGTCTGAAGTAAAAAAATCTGTAAGTCTTAATTATTGTCATTATTAAGTGTGCAAAAAGTCATCAGTTTTAGGAGGCATTGAGACTGGGACAGAACTTAAATTTAAGTCAAAATCAGGAGCATCCCTGAAAATCATGGAGAATTGAGAGGTATGGAAGGAAAACTGGGAAACTTCAGAAGGGGGTTAAGGATTACGTGAAAGCGTAATCATTGCGTTCAATCTGCAGTTTGGCTTCAGGTTGAACATTGTTTTTGTGGCACACAGTATTGTCGAGTATGTTCTGACGCATTCCTAATAAAGGCTTGCGAAAAGGACACCGTTGCTAGTATCACTCACAGCAATCATTTTCCTTCCGTCAGTTTAACGCGCTATGTGCATCAGCTTTTGCACAGCTATAAATGTATTTTAACCATAACCAGAGCAAATACCTCCCCCACCGACTCATTAAACATCACAGCCATTTTGGCTCCTGTAAACAGGACACATCTTCAGTTCTGTACGCTCTGTACTACAGCGCTGATAATAAACCAGCACTTAATGATTTTACCCATCACAATAAAACAACCACTGGGGTATGTAAATTTATGGACGTAGAATCCGTTACTTTGTGCTGACGTGAATTTCCAGATGCACAACAATTACGTGGACATCACTGATGACCTTTGACTGACTGCAGCATCCCTATATTTGCTATCCTTGGTTGATTGTTTTCTTTCGGGCTTATTCTTATCTCAACCCAAAGTTGAGACATCAAGGGTTTTAAAATAATATGTTCACCATGTCTAAAGAGTTAGACAGACAAATGACTTAACACAGATGCATTTCCTTATGTCTGAATTTAGTTGCGCTTTAATTGCTTGTATCTTCTTGGTAGTACATTATTGTTGTTTACTGAATTATGCAAATAAAATGTACATTCAAAAAGGCATAAAACATTCTTGCCTTATTTTCAGAGAATATAAATTAAAACGGGTCTTTGTAAGCAAGTCATCTAAATGTTTAGGGCACCTCTTTATTATAATATATATTGTTATGATAGACCAAATTGTAAGAAGGTTGTCACCAATACAATACAACACAATGCAATGCAGTGACAGAAAAAAATATTTAAAAGATGCATATATGCCAACCATGCACCGATGAACATTCAGACCCGTATTTTAGGACTGCATATGACTGCATTAATCTACTATTCTCCATAAACAGCAAAGTACCTTGATAATTAAGACGAATGCTATTAGTGAACATGAAAAGGAAAGTGAATGGTTTACGTCAAACAAACGCGTTTTGTGATTGAGAAGTATAGCATGACCTTCGTATTCACCTTTAGATACACATTTATATGCCACCTCTGGGATAGGCGCTGTTTGATGCAAGCAAGCATGACTAACTGAATTTGCAAGAAAACATTTACATCTTAGTACGATAATCTTACCCTTGCATATTTGGAGGAATAGGGATCTTCAAAGAGTGCCCAAACTCGAGGCTGCCATCTCCTCCAAAACCCAGACGGTTTAACGTCTGGCGAGTCACCTAGTGCTAAACGTTTAGTCATCTCCAACTCATCTTCACCATCTCCAGAGTCTCCTGTTCCATCCACATCAACGTCTTCCAACGAGTTATCCGGAGGACCGCCACCAAAGCTGTCCAGTGCTTCTTCTGCATCACGATGCTGTCTATAGGTCATCCAACAGCAGGGTTCCACATCTGTCTCATCAATACCCCAAAACGCCAGTTCCTCCTCATAGAGGGGTCCACAGACATCAGCTGGGCAATGCAGTTTACCTGTCCGGTAGTAATTCAGAATGTGGGCAAAGACACCCGGATGTCTATCAAAGAAAAACTCATCTGCTCTAGGGTCATAGTCAAAATGACTGTGGGCATCGGGCTCCGCGAGCCACGCCAAACGGGTCCCCGGCAAGGTGCGCAGGGTACTTCGGTATGTCTGATGCCTAGTCCCTCCCACGTTTATAACGATGCGATCGCTGTCGTCGCCCTGACCCATCTCCTCTATTAGGCATGTCGTGGAGGTGGTTTACTCATAAAAAACAAATACTGTAGATCAGATATATGTTGATACATCAAGAATGCCGTGGCTGTCCTACGGAGCACGAAGTGAAACTAAATTTTCGGAGAGTCTGGACTGGAGAGTCCCTTTTTCTGAAGACAAGTCAGGACCTAGCCATTTCTGCCTCGACACTTCAAATGATCCACAAACGCTGCATAGTAGAATACAACATTGTCGTTATTTTGTCCTTGTTCTCTGTTCCTCATAAGCTGTGCTGCGTAGGCTAGATGGTGCTATTCAGCAATATGTATTTTTTCACAGCTATGGCATCCATCGCTTCGATATCTATTGTGATGGCACCAAGGATGCCTTTTACTAGTATTATAGCCCAACAGTATATACATATGTTTGCCAACAAACAACAATGCAGCATTTTGTTACGTTCTTTTTTTCTGAAGCAGCTGACTGTATCCAAATAAGGCGATCTTGATCTAGGGTGTCTTCACAACGATTCCTCCGATCTGCATAACCTTCTCTTTAAATCGGTGCTGAAAGGATAGCTCCACTGGTGCGGGGAATCAGTCCTTAAGCGCATCGCTTTTGTTGCAGTCAGGAAGATTTTTTTTCACCGTTATCTAATCTTTCGTCTTCACATTTGGTGAATGAAGGGGGGAAACGTTTTAGGCAGGTTTTGTGGTCACAATCACAATTAGGCGCCCTTCACAGGGCGCTGTGTTGATCGCACCATTGACTTGCAGATGGTGCTGAAATACAAGCGGAGGGGAGCTGCTTCTGCCGCTACTCAGTCCTATAAGCGCAGTCCCAAGACCTCAGCGCTGAGCAGGCGCAATCACTGCTGCGTAGTACTGCCACCTCAGGGTCCTAACGCTGAACAGAATAAATCAAAGAGCACCTGCAGCTGCTGGTTGCAATGAATGGGTTAATTCTGCATCCATAACTGTTAACATTGTTGATATATATATATATATATATATATATATATATATATATATATATATATGTATGTATGTATATATATATATATATATGTATATATATATATATATATATATATATATATATATATATATGTATATATATATATATATATATATATATGTGTATATATATGTATATATATATATATATATATATATATATATATATATGTGTATATATATGTATATATATATATATATATGTATATATATATATATATATATATATATATATATATATATATATATATATATATATATGTATATATATATATATATGTATATATATATATATATATATATATATGTATATATATGTATATATATATATATATATGTATATATATATATATATATATGTGTGTGTGTGTGTGTGTGTGTATGTATATAAGCATAAGTGATACACACAGACACACACACACACACACACACACACACACAAATATATATAGCTAATATTTATTGCAAACCGTCTTCAGGAGTAAGTTAATCTTGAAATCAGAAACAAAATCTGCTAAATTTCTGTTACTTTGACTTTTTTAAGAGGTAGAAGGGCTGGTGTTAGCATTTTGGGGGCCCCAGCAAATGCCAAGTTGGGGGGCCCCTGGCCACTTCCAATCTAAGTATCAACCTATCACTGCCACCCCTTCCAGCCATCCTTTTAGTTCATGCTGCAGGCTTTTAGGAGGAGTACTACACACAGACTGAGGTTAGCTGCAATGATCTTATTACAACAGGCCTACATACGATACTATGTTGACCCATCTCACAAAGGGACAGTGACAGTCACTGGCATTTAAGTGCAACAATGATACATTACAATGACTCTATGTACAGGGCTGAATGTATGTGAAATGAAGCCCCAGGCACTGCTTACTGTTTCAGCCCCTGCAAAAAAAAAAAAACACACACACACACACACACACACACATACACACATCATCAAAAACTCACCTCTGTTTCTCTCCATATTGGGC